>NC_079197.1:4184908-4272974 GCF_029499605.1 Hyla sarda
ACGGGGCACGGCGCCACCTACGGGGCACGGCGCCACCTACGGGGCACGGGGCACGGCGCCACCTACTGGACACGGGGCACTGCGCCACCTACGGGACACGGGGCCACCTACGGGCCACGGCGCCACCTACGGGACACGGGGCACGGCGCCACCTACGGGGCACGGGGCACGGCGCCACCTACGGGACACGGGGCACGGCGCCACCTACGGGACACGGGGCACGGCGCCACCTACGGGACACGGGGCACGGCGCCACCTACGGGACACGGGGCACGGCGCCACCTACGGGACACGGGGCACGGCGCCACCTACGGGACACGGGGCACGGCGCCACCTACGGGACACGGCGCCACCTACGGGACACGGCGCCACCTACGGGACACGGGGCACGGCGCCACCTACTGGACACGGCGCCACCTACTGGACACGGGGCACGGCGCCACCTACGGGACACGGGGCACGGCGCCACCTACGGGACACGGGGCACGGCGCCACCTACGGGACACGGGGCACGGCGCCACCTACGGGACACCGGGCACGGCGCCACCTACGGGACACCGGGCACGGCGCCACCTACGGGGCACGGCGCCACCTACGGGACACGGGGCACGGCGCCACCTACGGGACACGGGGCACGGCGCCACCTACGGGACACCGGGCACGGCGCCACCTACGGGACACGGGGCACGGCGCCACCTACGGGACACGGGGCACGGCGCCACCACCTGCCTGAGCACACAGCGGTTATGCTGCTCTGAGCCAGCAGGGGGCGCAGGAGACGAGGTCAGTGATCCAGGCCGGAGGGCAGAGAACCGCTGATCTGTCAATATGTGCAGAGGGCAAAGTGCGACCCTTCCTGCCCACACAGCGATGGCGCCAGAAATCACAGACACCGATCCTGACACATACGGGAGATAAAGGGGTCACATACAATTCTCAAGTCCAGTGGTCTCCAAACTGTGTGCCTCCAGATGTTGCAAAACTACAACTCCCAGCATGCCCAGACAGCCATCGGCAGGAGGTCCACAGTCTGGAGACCACGACTCTAGAAAACGCCGCATATATTAACAGACGCATTCAGTCCAGCGCACACACACAGCTCCGCAACACGACACACAGCTCCATGACACACACACACACAGCTCCGCTATACGACACACACACAGCTCCGCAACACGCCACACACACACAGCTCCGCTATACGACAGCTCCGCAACACAACACACACACACAGCTCCGCAACACGCCACACACACACACACACACTGCTCCGCAACACGCCACACACACACACACTGCTCCGCAACACGACACACACACACACAGCTCCGCAAAACGACAGCTCCGCAACACGCCACACACACACACTGCTCCGCCACACACACACACACACTGCTCCGCAACACGACACACACACACAGCTCCATGACACACACACACACAGCTCCATGACACACACACACACTGCTCCGCAACACGCCACACACACACACACACACACTGCTCCGCTACACGACACACACACACAGCTCCATGACACACACACACACAGCTCCATGACACACACAGCTCCATGACACACACACAGCTCCATGACACACACACACAGCTCCATGACACACACACACAGCTCCATGACACACACACACACACAGCTCCATGACACACACACACACACACACACACACACACACACAGCTCCATGACACACACACACAGCTCCATGACACACACACAGCTCCATGACACACACACAGCTCCATGACACACACACACACACACACAGCTCCATGACACACACACACACAGCTCCATGACACACACAGCTCCATGACACACACACAGCTCCATGACACACACACAGCTCCATGACACACACACACAGCTCCATGACACACACACACAGCTCCATGACACACACACACAGCTCCATGACACACACACACACACACAGCTCCATGACACACACACACACACACAGCTCCATGACACACACACACAGCTCCATGACACACACACACACAGCTCCATGACACACACACACACACACACACAGCTCCATGACACACACACACAGCTCCATGACACACACACACAGCTCCATGACACACACACAGCTCCATGACACACACACACAGCTCCATGACACACACACACACAGCTCCATGACACACACACACACAGCTCCATGACACACACACACACAGCTCCATGACACACACACACACAGCTCCATGACACACACACACACAGCTCCATGACACACACACACACAGCTCCATGACACACACACACACAGCTCCATGACACACACACAGCTCCATGACACACACACACACAGCTCCATGACACACACACACAGCTCCATGACACACACACACAGCTCCATGACACACACACACAGCTCCATGACACACACACACAGCTCCATGACACACACACACAGCTCCATGACACACACACACACAGCTCCATGACACACACACACACACAGAGCTCCATGACACACACACACAGCTCCATGACACACACACACACACAGCTCCATGACACACACACACACACAGCTCCATGACACACACACACACACAGCTCCATGACACACACACACAGCTCCATGACACACACACACAGCTCCATGACACACACACACAGCTCCATGACACACACACACACACAGCTCCATGACACACACACACACACAGCTCCATGACACACACACACACACAGCTCCATGACACACACACACACACACAGCTCCATGACACACACACACACACAGCTCCATGACACACACACACAGCTCCATGACACACACACACAGCTCCATGACACACACACACAGCTCCATGACACACACACACACACACACAGCTCCATGACACACACACACACACACACACACAGCTCCATGACACACACACACACAGCTCCATGACACACACACACACACACAGCTCCATGACACACACACACACACAGCTCCATGACACACACACACACACAGCTCCATGACACACACACACACACAGCTCCATGACACACACACACAGCTCCATGACACACACACACACACAGCTCCATGACACACACACACACACACAGCTCCATGACACACACACACACACAGCTCCATGACACACACACACACACAGCTCCATGACACACACACACACACAGCTCCATGACACACACACACACACAGCTCCATGACACACACACACAGCTCCATGACACACACAGCTCCATGACACACACACACAGCTCCATGACACACACACACAGCTCCATGACACACACACAGCTCCATGACACACACACAGCTCCATGACACACACACACAGCTCCATGACACACACACACAGCTCCATGACACACACACACAGCTCCATGACACACACACAGCTCCATGACACACACACAGCTCCATGACACACACACACACACAGCTCCATGACACACACACACACACAGCTCCATGACACACACACACACACAGCTCCATGACACACACACACAGTTCCATGACACACACACACAGCTCCATGACACACACACACAGCTCCATGACACACACACACACACAGCTCCATGACACACACACACACACACACACAGCTCCATGACACACACACACACACACACAGCTCCATGACACACACACACACACACACACAGCTCCATGACACACACACACACACACAGCTCCATGACACACACACACACACACAGCTCCATGACACACACACAGCTCCATGACACACACACACACACAGCTCCATGAAACACACACACACACAGCTCCATGAAACACACACACACAGCTCCATGACACACACACACAGCTCCATGACACACACACACACAGCTCCATGACACACACACACACACAGCTCCATGACACACACACACACACAGCTCCATGACACACACACACACAGCTCCATGACACACACACACACACAGCTCCATGACACACACACACACACACACAGCTCCATGACACACACACACACACACAGCTCCATGACACACACACACACACAGCTCCATGACACACACACACACACAGCTCCATGACACACACACACACACAGCTCCATGAAACACACACACACAGCTCCATGACACACACACACACACAGCTCCATGACACACACACACACACACAGCTCCATGACACACACACACACACACAGCTCCATGACACACACACACACACACAGCTCCATGACACACACACACAGCTCCATGACACACACACACAGCTCCATGACACACACACACAGCTCCATGACACACACACACACACACACACAGCTCCATGACACACACACACACACACAGCTCCATGACACACACACAGCTCCATGACACACACACACACACACACACAGCTCCATGAAACACACACACACACAGCTCCATGAAACACACACACACAGCTCCATGACACACACACACAGCTCCATGACACACACACACACAGCTCCATGACACACACACACACAGCTCCATGACACACACACACACACACACACAGCTCCATGACACACACACACACACAGCTCCATGACACACACACACAGCTCCATGACACACACACACAGCTCCATGACACACACACACACACACACACAGCTCCATGACACACACACACACACACACACAGCTCCATGACACACACACACACACAGCTCCATGAAACACACACACACAGCTCCATGAAACACACACACACAGCTCCATGACACACACACACACACACAGCTCCATGACACACACACACACACAGCTCCATGACACACACACACAGCTCCATGACACACACACACAGCTCCATGACACACACACACAGCTCCATGACACACACACACACACACACAGCTCCATGACACACACACACACACACAGCTCCATGACACACACACAGCTCCATGACACACACACACACACACACAGCTCCATGAAACACACACACACACAGCTCCATGAAACACACACACACAGCTCCATGACACACACACACAGCTCCATGACACACACACACACAGCTCCATGACACACACACACACAGCTCCATGACACACACACACACACAGCTCCATGACACACACACAGCTCCATGACACACACACACACACACAGCTCCATGACACACACACACACACACACAGCTCCATGACACACACACACACAGCTCCATGACACACACACACACACACACACACACACACAGCTCCATGACACACACACACACACACACACACACACAGCTCCATGACACACACAACAGGGTTCCTTGGGCCCCCGGGCTGCACTATGTTCCCCATGACAACCCTCCCAGTCCCGGTGACAGCTCCCCCACTCACCTTCCCGCTGGCCGTGCCGCCGCTCACCCCGATCAGGAATGGCCGCTGGTGTCCGCGCTCCGGGGTCTCCGTGTTCCCCGCTGAAGCCATGGCCGGGCAGGACCTGAGGACACGGAGGGAAAACTACAAGTCCCAGGAGAACCCGGGAACAGGACGGCCATGAGAGGACGTACCGCACAGCATGCCGGGAGCTGAAGCGCTGGATCACGAGTCATGTGACAGCTAGGAGACGTCAAGGAGTTCACGTGACAGCGGCTGACAGCCTGAAGCGTGGGCAGTGACGTCACAGCCTTTGGCTCATGTCCTTTACAATAAAGTTGTGTGTCTTTTTTTTTTTCTTCTTCCTTCTCATACAATTTCCTGCAACTTTATAGAAAATAATAATAGTAATGGGAGTGAAGAGCTACAGGTTAACCCCTCACGACCCAGATAGTATTTTCACTTACATAAAATTGTCAATAAAATAAAATTCAAGAAAGACTCTGAGTTTATAGATCGATGTTTCCCAAAAAGGATACCGCCAACCATTGCAAAACTACAACTCCCAGCATGCCCGGACAGCCAACGGCTGTCCGGGCATGGTGGGTGTTGTAGTTTTGCAACAGCTGGAGTCACCCTGTCAGGGAACCACTGTCATATGAAACAGATTCTGAGAACTGTTGTCAATATTGCGCCATGAATCAAATTGGCGCACGCACTTTTTAAAAAAATGTGTAGACTATATAATACGTGTGCGCCGAAACCTGCACGGAAACTACTTAGCTGCGCCGCAGACAATGCGATCAGTGAAACGCGCGCCAAAGAACAGTGAGACGCGTTTGTTAGTCCATTAAGCCACGCCCCATTCTTTGGGAGAACTTTATTTCACTGACGAAAATGTTTTCATTATAAAATCGAAATTCGCCCACTTTTATCGGTGGAAACTTTTTATTTATTTTCCTCCCGAAGAACCGGAAAAAAGAAGAGTTGGAGCCGCGCTCCCCTGATGTCCAATGGGTTAATACGGTGTTAGAAAAACAGAGCTGATTTCTTCCAAAAACAGCGCCACCCTCTATCCTCATGTTGTTTCTGGTATTACAACTCGGCTGCATTCACTTCAATAGTACTGAGCTGCAATACCACATACAACCTGAGGACAGAGGTGGCGCTGTTTTTGGAAGAAATCAGCTCTGGTTTTAACCCTTAAAGTAGATTTACGGCAAAAATAAACTTACCTCCCCCCCCTATACACAGGATAGTAGATAAGTAGCTGACCGCAGGGCCCGGCACTCAGTGAGAAGCGGGTGCTGCAGGTGGCCCGCACTTTATTAATTTAATGGAGCGTGTGGCGTCTACCGGTAGACGACACACGCTCCTCACTGAGATCCTGAGGAGAGGGGATACGTTAACTTTTGCTGGAGTTCTACTTTAAGACTCTGTGATCAAGGCCGATCACAGCATCCAAAGGTATAAATCCCACATGGCGGATAACTCGGTGCTCATCGGACCCCCGTGAAGTGATCATGGGGGTCCGATGAGCTACAAAGTCTCAGCCAGGCTGTATCAGTGGAGCGCCGATCACATTGTATAATTCTGTACTATAGCACAGTAAACCCCTTTAAGGCGCTGATCCTGACGCAGGTAAAGAGCAGAACAGGAGATGTAGTACCGGACTGTACCATAGGAAGGCGCTACCAGACAGCTGGTCATACCTTATGCAGTAATGCAGAAGCTTCTACCAGTGAATTCCTGATCTGATCTTCGCACCGATCAATGATCCGTCCTGTATGTTACAATGTTCAGGTAAGACAATTATATAGTGAAATCCTGAGGATCAGCTGGTAAAGGGTTAAAGGGGCTCTCCACATCCACCCGCTACATATGCCACAGAATGAGGACGGTATAACTGGGGGGCCCCTATACTGTACCCCAAATCTGAGGACTCTGCATTACTGTGCCCCCTCCCTGCCAGACCCGGGCCCTACAGCACAAGGGGCCCCAGAAATCATCTGCAACATGAGGAGAAACGGGTGAGGAGACAGGATATAACTCAGGATCAGTACAGGATCAGTAATGTAATGTATGTACACAGTGACCTCACCAGCAGAATAGTGAGTACAGCTCTGGAGTATAATACAGGATATAACTCAGGATCAGTACAGGATAAGTAATGTAATGTATGTACACAGTGACCTCACCAGCAGAATAGTGAGTACAGCTCTGGGGTATAATACAGGATATAACTCAGGATCAGTACAGGATAAGTAATGTAATGTATGTACACAGTGACCTCACCAGCAGAATAGCGAGTACAGCTCTGGGCTATAATACAGGATATAACTCAGGATCAGTACAGGATAAGTAATGTAATGTATGTACACAGTGACCTCACCAGCAGAATAGTGAGTACAGCTCTGGGGTATAATACAGGATATAACTCAGGATCAGTACATGATCAGTAATGTAATGTATGTACACAGTGACCTCACCAGCAGAATAGTGAGTACAGCTCTGGGGTATAATATAGGATATAACTCAGGATCAGTACAGGATAAGTAATGTAATGTATGTACACAGTGACCTCACCAGCAGAATAGTGAGTGCAGCTCTGGGCTATAATACAGGATATAACTCAGGATCAGTACAGGATAAGTAATGTAATGTATGTACACAGTGACCTCACCAGCAGAATAGCGAGTACAGCTCTGGGCTATAATACAGGATATAACTCAGGATCAGTACAGGATAAGTAATGTAATGTATGTACACAGTGACCTCACCAGCAGAATAGTGAGTACAGCTCTGGGGTATAATACAGGATATAACTCAGGATCAGTACATGATCAGTAATGTAATGTATGTGTTACGCCGAGCGCTCCGGGTTCCCGCTCCTCCCCGGAGCGCTCGCTTCACCTCCTCCGCTGCAGCGCCCCGGTCACGTCCTCTGACCCGGGGCGCTGCGATCCTGCTGCTAGCCGGGATGCGATTCGCGATGCGGGTAGCGCCCGCTCGCGATGCGCACCCCGGCTCTCCTACCTGACTCGCTCCCCGTCTGTTCTGTCCCGGCGCGCGCGGCCCCGCTCCCTAGGGCGCGCGCGCGCCGGGTCTCTGCGATTTAAAGGGCCACTGCGCCGCTGATTGGCGCAGTGGTTCCAATTAGAGTTATCACCTGTGCACTCCCTATATTACCTCACTTCCCTTGCACTCCCTTGCCGGATCTTGTTGCCTTAGTGCCAGTGAAAGCGTTCCTTGTGTGTCCCTTGCCAGTGTTTCCAGACCTTCTGCCGTTGCCCCTGACTACGATCCTTGCTGCCTGCCCCGACCTTCTGCTACGTCCGACCTTGCTTCTGCCTACTCCCTTGTACCGCGCCTATCTTCAGCAGCCAGAGAGGTGAGCCGTTGCTAGTGGATACGACCTGGTCACTACCGCCGCAGCAAGACCATCCCGCTTTGCGGCGGGCTCTGGTGAAAACCAGTAGTGGCTTAGAACCGGTCCACTAGCACGGTCCACGCCAATCCCTCTCTGGCACAGAGGGTCCACTACCTGCCAGCCGGCATCGTGACAGTAGATCCGGCCATGGATCCCGCTGAAGTTCCTCTGCCAGTTGTCGCTGACCTCACCACGGTGGTCGCCCAGCAGTCACAACAGATAGCGCAACAAGGCCAACAGCTGTCTCAACTGACCGTTATGCTACAACAGTTGCTACCACAGCTTCAGCAGTCATCTCCTCCGCCAGCTCCTGCACCTCCTCCGCAGCGAGTGGCCGCTCCTGGGATACGCTTATCCTTGCCGGATAAGTTTGATGGGGACTCTAAGTTTTGCCGTGGCTTCCTTTCCCAATGTTCCCTGCATCTGGAGATGATGTCGGACCTGTTTCCCACTGAAAGGTCTAAGGTGGCTTTCGTAGTCAGTCTTCTGTCCGGAAAAGCCCTGTCATGGGCCACACCGCTCTGGGACCGCAATGACCCCGTCACTGCCTCAGTACACTCCTTCTTCTCGGAAATCCGAAGTGTCTTTGAGGAACCTGCCCGAGCCTCTTCTGCTGAGACTGCCCTGTTGAACCTGGTCCAGGGTAATTCTTCCGTTGGCGAGTATGCCGTACAATTCCGTACACTTGCTTCAGAATTGTCCTGGAATAATGAGGCCCTCTGCGCGACCTTCAAAAAAGGCCTATCCAGCAACATTAAAGATGTTCTGGCCGCACGAGAAATTCCTGCTAATCTACATGAACTTATTCACCTAGCCACTCGCATTGACATGCGTTTTTCTGAAAGGCGTCAGGAACTCCGCCAAGATATGGACTCTGTTCGCACGAGGCGTTTCGTCTCCTCGGCTCCTCTCTCCTCTGGTCCCCTGCAATCTGTTCCTGTGCCTCCCGCCGTGGAGGCTATGCAGGTCGACCGGTCTCGCCTGACACCTCAAGAGAGGACACGACGCCGTATGGAGAATCTCTGCCTGTACTGTGCTAGTACCGAACACTTCCTGAGGGATTGTCCTATCCGTCCTCCCCGCCTGGAAAGACGTACGCTGACTCCGCACAAAGGTGAGACAGTCCTTGATGTCTACTCTGCTTCTCCACGTCTTACTGTGCCTGTGCGGATGTCTGCTTCTGCCTTCTCCTTCTCTACAGTGGCCTTCTTGGACTCTGGTTCTGCAGGAAATTTTATTTTGGCCTCTCTCGTCAACAGGTTCAACATCCCAGTGACCAGTCTCGCCAGACCCCTCTACATCAATTGTGTAAATAATGAAAGATTGGACTGTACCATACGTTTCCGCACGGAGCCCCTTCTTATGAGCATCGGATCTCATCATGAGAGGATTGAACTTTTGGTCCTCCCCAATTGCACCTCGGAGATTCTCCTTGGACTTCCCTGGCTTCAACTTCATTCCCCAACCCTGGATTGGTCCACTGGGGAGATCAAGAGTTGGGGGTCCTCTTGTTCCAAGAACTGTCTAAAACCGGTTCCCAGTAACCCTTGCCGTAACTCTGTGGTTCCTCCAGTAACCGGCCTCCCTAAGGCCTATATGGACTTCGCGGATGTTTTCTGCAAAAAACAAGCTGAGACTCTACCTCCTCACAGGCCTTATGATTGCCCTATCGACCTCCTCCCGGGTACTACTCCACCCCGGGGCAGAATTTATCCTCTCTCTGCCCCAGAGACTCTTGCCATGTCCGAATACGTCCAGGAGAATCTAAAAAGGGGCTTTATCCGTAAATCCTCCTCTCCTGCCGGAGCCGGATTTTTCTTTGTCTCCAAAAAAGATGGCTCCCTACGTCCTTGCATTGACTACCGCGGTCTTAATAAAATCACGCTTAAGAACCGCTACCCCTTACCCCTCATCTCTGAACTCTTTGATCGCCTCCAAGGTGCCCACATCTTCACTAAATTGGACTTAAGAGGCGCCTATAACCTCATCCGCATCAGAGAGGGGGACGAGTGGAAAACGGCATTTAACACCAGAGATGGACACTTTGAGTATCTGGTCATGCCCTTTGGACTGTGCAATGCCCCTGCCGTCTTCCAAGACTTTGTCAATGAAATTTTTCGTGATCTATTATACTCCTGTGTTGTGGTATATCTGGACGATATCCTAATTTTTTCTGCCAATCTAGAGGAACACCGCCGGCATGTCCGTATGGTTCTTCAGAGACTTCGTGACAACCAACTCTATGCCAAAATTGAGAAATGTCTGTTTGAATGCCAATCTCTTCCTTTTCTAGGATATTTGGTCTCTGGCCAGGGACTACAGATGGATCCAGACAAACTCTCTGCCGTCTTAAATTGGCCACGCCCCTCCGGACTCCGTGCTATCCAACGCTTTTTGGGGTTCGCCAATTATTACAGGCAATTTATTCCACATTTTTCTACCATTGTGGCTCCTATCGTGGCTTTAACCAAGAAAAATGCTGATCCCAAGTCCTGGCCTCCTCAAGCAGAAGACTCCTTTAAACAACTCAAGTCTGCCTTTTCTTCGGCTCCCGTCCTCTCCAGACCTGACCCTTCCAAACCCTTCCTATTGGAGGTTGATGCCTCCTCAGTAGGAGCTGGAGCTGTTCTTCTACAAAAAAATCCTTCCGGGCATGCTGTCACTTGTGGTTTTTTCTCTAGGACCTTCTCTCCAGCGGAGAGGAACTACTCCATCGGGGATCGAGAGCTTCTAGCCATTAAATTAGCACTTGAGGAATGGAGGCATCTGCTGGAGGGATCAAGATTTCCTGTTATTATCTACACCGACCACAAGAACCTCTCCTACCTCCAGTCGGCCCAACGGCTGAATCCTCGCCAGGCCCGGTGGTCTCTGTTCTTTGCCCGATTTAATTTTGAGATTCACTTTCGTCCTGCCGATAAGAACATTAGAGCCGATGCTCTCTCTCGTTCCTCGGATGCCTCAGAAGTTGATCTCCCTCCGCAACACATCATTCCACCTGACTGCCTGATCTCCACTTCTCCTGCCTCCATCAGGCAGACTCCTCCAGGAAAGACCTTTGTTTCTCCACGCCAACGCCTCGGAATCCTCAAATGGGGTCACTCCTCCCATCTCGCAGGTCATGCGGGCATCAAGAAATCTGTGCAACTCATCTCCCGCTTCTATTGGTGGCCGACTCTGGAGACGGATGTTGGGGACTTTGTGCGAGCCTGCACTATCTGTGCCCGGGATAAGACTCCTCGCCAGAAGCCCGCTGGTTTTCTTCATCCTCTGCCTGTCCCCGAACAGCCTTGGTCTCTGATTGGTATGGATTTTATTACTGATTTACCCCCTTCCCGTGGCAACACCGTTATTTGGGTGGTCGTTGATCGATTCTCCAAAATGGCACATTTCATTCCTCTTCCTGGTCTTCCTTCTGCGCCTCAGTTGGCTAAACAATTTTTTGTACACATTTTTCGTCTTCACGGGTTGCCTACGCAGATTGTCTCGGATAGAGGGGTCCAATTCGTGTCTAAATTCTGGAGAGCTCTCTGTAAACAACTCAAGATTAAATTAAATTTTTCCTCTGCATATCATCCCCAGTCCAATGGACAAGTAGAAAGAATTAACCAGATCCTGGGTGATTATTTGCGACATTTTGTTTCCTCCCGCCAGGATGACTGGGCAGATCTCCTTCCATGGGCCGAATTCTCGTATAACTTCAGGGTCTCTGAATCTTCCTCCAAATCCCCATTTTTCGTGGTGTACGGCCGTCACCCTCTTCCCCCCCTCCCTACCCCCTTGCCCTCTGGTCTGCCCGCTGTGGATGAAATTTCTCGTGACCTTTCCATTATATGGAGAGAGACCCAAAATTCTCTCTTACAGGCTTCTTCACGCATGAAAAGGTTCGCGGATAAGAAAAGAAGAGCTCCCCCCGTTTTTTCCCCTGGAGACAAGGTATGGCTCTCCGCTAAATATGTCCGCTTCCGTGTCCCTAGCTACAAGTTGGGACCACGCTATCTTGGTCCTTTCAAAATTCTGTGTCAAATTAATCCTGTCTCTTATAAACTTCTTCTTCCTCCTTCTCTTCGTATCCCTAATGCCTTTCACGTCTCTCTTCTCAAACCACTCATCCTCAACCGTTTTTCTCCCAAATCTGTTCCTCCCACTCCTGTTTCCGGCTCCTCGGACGTCTTCTCGGTCAAGGAGATTTTGGCTGCCAAAAAGGTCAGAGGAAAAAATTTTTTTTTAGTAGACTGGGAGGGTTGTGGTCCTGAAGAGAGATCCTGGGAACCTGAGGACAACATCCTTGACAAAAGTCTGCTCCTCAGGTTCTCAGGCTCCAAGAAGAGGGGGAGACCCAAGGGGGGGGGTACTGTTACGCCGAGCGCTCCGGGTTCCCGCTCCTCCCCGGAGCGCTCGCTTCACCTCCTCCGCTGCAGCGCCCCGGTCACGTCCTCTGACCCGGGGCGCTGCGATCCTGCTGCTAGCCGGGATGCGATTCGCGATGCGGGTAGCGCCCGCTCGCGATGCGCACCCCGGCTCTCCTACCTGACTCGCTCCCCGTCTGTTCTGTCCCGGCGCGCGCGGCCCCGCTCCCTAGGGCGCGCGCGCGCCGGGTCTCTGCGATTTAAAGGGCCACTGCGCCGCTGATTGGCGCAGTGGTTCCAATTAGAGTTATCACCTGTGCACTCCCTATATTACCTCACTTCCCTTGCACTCCCTTGCCGGATCTTGTTGCCTTAGTGCCAGTGAAAGCGTTCCTTGTGTGTCCCTTGCCAGTGTTTCCAGACCTTCTGCCGTTGCCCCTGACTACGATCCTTGCTGCCTGCCCCGACCTTCTGCTACGTCCGACCTTGCTTCTGCCTACTCCCTTGTACCGCGCCTATCTTCAGCAGCCAGAGAGGTGAGCCGTTGCTAGTGGATACGACCTGGTCACTACCGCCGCAGCAAGACCATCCCGCTTTGCGGCGGGCTCTGGTGAAAACCAGTAGTGGCTTAGAACCGGTCCACTAGCACGGTCCACGCCAATCCCTCTCTGGCACAGAGGGTCCACTACCTGCCAGCCGGCATCGTGACAGTATGTACACAGTGACCTCACCAGCAGAATAGTGAGTACAGCTCTGGGGTATAATACAGGATATAACTCAGGATCAGTACAGGATAAGTAATGTAATGTATGTACACAGTGACCTCACCAGCAGAATAGTGAGTGCAGCTCCGGAGTATAATACAGGATATAACTCGGGATCAGTACAGGATAAGTAATGTAATGTATGTACACAGTGACTCCACCAGCAGAATAGTGAGTACAGCTCTGGGGTATAATACAGGATATAACTCAGGATCAGTACAGGATAAGTAATGTAATGTATGTACACAGTGACCTCACCAGCAGAATAGTGAGTGCAGCTCAGGAGTATAATACAGGATATAACTTAGGATCAGTACAGGATAAGTAATGTAATGTATGTACACAGTGATCTCACCAGCAGAATAGTGAGTACAGCTCTGGAGTATAATAAAGGATATAACTCAGGATCAGTACAGGATAAGTAATGTAATGTATGTACACAGTGACCTCACCAGCAGAATAGTGAGTACAGCTCTGGAGTATAATACAGGATATAACTCAGGATCAGTACAGGATAAGTAATGTAATGTATGTACACAGTGACCTCACCAGCAGAATAGTGAGTACAGCTCTGGAGTATAATACAGGATATAACTCAGGATCAGTACAGGATAAGTAATGTAATGTATGTACACAGTGACCTCACCAGCAGAATAGTGAGTACAGCTCTGGGGTATATACAGGATATAACTCAGGATCAGTACAGGATAAGTAATGTAATGTATGTACACAGTGACCTCACCAGCAGAATAGTGAGTACAGCTCTGGAGTATAATACAGGATATAACTCAGGATCAGTACAGGATAAGTAATGTAATGTATGTACATAGTGACCTCACCAGCAGAATAGTGAGTGCAGCTCTGGGGTATAATACAGGATATAACTCGGGATCAGTACAGGATAAGTAATGTAATGTATGTACACAGTGACCTCACCAGCAGAATAGTGAGTACAGCTCTGGAGTATAATACAGGATATAACTCAGGATCAGTACAGGATAAGTAATGTAATGTATGTACACAGTGACATCACCAGCAGAATAGTGAGTGCAGCTCTGGAGTATAATACAGGATATAACTCAGGATCAGTACAGGATAAGTAATGTAATGTATGTACACAGTGACCTCACCAGCAGAATAGTGAGTACAGCTCTGGAGTATAATACAGGATATAACCCAGGATCAGTACAGGATAAGTAATGTAATGTATGTACACAGTGACCCCAACAGCAGAATAGTGAGTACAGCTCTGGGGTATAATACAGGATATAACTCAGGATCAGTACAGGATAAGTAATGGAATGTATGTACACAGTGACCTCACCAGCAGAATAGTGAGTACAGCTCTGGAGTTTAATACAGGATATAACTCAGGATCAGTACAGGATAAGTAATGTAATGTATGTACACAGTGACCTCTCCAGCAGAATAGTGAGTGCAGCTCTGGGGTATAATACAGGATATAACTCAGGATCAGTACAGGATAAGTAATGGAATGTATGTACACAGTGACCTCACCAGCAGAATAGTGAGTACAGCTCTGGGGTATAATACAGGATATAACTCAGGATCAGTACAGGATAAGTAATGTAATGTATGTACACAGTGACCTCTCCAGCAGAATAGTGAGTACAGCTCTGGAGTATAATACAGGATATAACTCAGGATCAGTACAGGATAAGTAATGTAATGTATGTACATAGTGACCTCACCAGCAGAATAGTGAGTGCAGCTCTGGGGTATAATACAGGATATAACTCGGGATCAGTACAGGATAAGTAATGTAATGTATGTACACAGTGACCTCACCAGCAGAATAGTGAGTACAGCTCTGGAGTATAATACAGGATATAACTCAGGATCAGTACAGGATAAGTAATGTAATGTATGTACACAGTGACATCACCAGCAGAATAGTGAGTGCAGCTCTGGAGTATAATACAGGATATAACTCAGGATCAGTACAGGATAAGTAATGTAATGTATGTACACAGTGACCTCACCAGCAGAATAGTGAGTACAGCTCTGGAGTATAATACAGGATATAACCCAGGATCAGTACAGGATAAGTAATGTAATGTATGTACACAGTGACCCCACCAGCAGAATAGTGAGTACAGCTCTGGGGTATAATACAGGATATAACTCAGGATCAGTACAGGATAAGTAATGGAATGTATGTACACAGTGACCTCACCAGCAGAATAGTGAGTACAGCTCTGGAGTTTAATACAGGATATAACTCAGGATCAGTACAGGATAAGTAATGTAATGTATGTACACAGTGACCTCTCCAGCAGAATAGTGAGTGCAGCTCTGGGGTATAATACAGGATATAACTCAGGATCAGTACAGGATAAGTAATGTAATGTATGTACACAGTGACCTCTCCAGCAGAATATTGAGTGCAGCTCTGGAGTATAATACAGGATAAGTCTCCTTTAAACATTTGCTGTGTTCTCTTCTCATCCTTTGTCCTGAAGACAATAAAACATTAACCCTTCGCTCTCTGCCAGTACCCGCCTTGAAGTTTCGGCGCTATCTGGGCAAACATTCACATCCAGGAAAAAAGGTAAATGGGGGTGAAGAATATGAGAATATGACCGGGCATGCTGGGAGTTGTAGTTTTTCAACAGCTGGAGTCACACTGGTTGGGAAACACTGCTTAAATAACTTTTCTATCCACCATCACCCAGCTTTCCCAGATACTGATAGACCAGAGAACCTTGTGGAGAGGACCACTCAAGGACAACATGCTGCGGCATTGCCCATTATACCTGATGGTCTGTCCGGCTCTGACGCCACTTATCTTCTCCGTGTGACCTCGCGGAGGCCATTAGTGAGTGCGGATGTGGGAACCGCCATTATTCCCATCTACAGAGCGAGGTCATCACCAGAGGGGGGTCCGGGGGGATTCTAGAGCGCTGCCCTGGAAATCCGTATGGAGTCGTCTTCTGTTAGTCGGCTAAGAATGTATTCAGTCCCTGGTCCATATCAGTACTCAGCTTTCCCTTACTCCTGACCGCACATCAGCTCCGTGGGTGAAGGGGGGGGGGGGGGGGCAGAACAAGAATGGGACCTGTACAAGATCTCTGCTTGTAGTCAGTGAATAGGAGTGTTCTTTACCAGATAGAGACTGACAACCTGTACAGACCTTGTACTCCTCACAGCTGAGGGTTTGTTACAATTGTATCCATGATGGCTAAACAATAAATAAATAAATAAATAAACAAGCTGTTGGCTACAATGTATCATATCAACATGAAGATCTGCAGTAGTTCTGTGGTCACCTCAGATTTCTTAAAGCAGTTACCCAACCAGGGTGCCTCCAGCTGTTGCAAAACTACAACTCCCAGCATGCCCAGACAGCCCTTAGTTGCAGCATCTAGACCAGTGTTTCCCAACCAGTGTGCTCTCAGCTGTTGCAAAACTACAACTCCCAGCATGCCCGGACAGCCAAAGGCTGTCCGGGCATGCTGGGAATTGTAGTTTTGCAACATCTGGAGGCACCCTGGTTGGGAAACACTGGTCTAAGCTATACAAATCTGACACGTGTGACGTCTCAACAGGCCTCAGCCTGGACGCAACTGTAACAAACCATCAGCTGTGAGAGAAATCAGATCTCCTGGGTGTTTGGAGCCTGAATTTTTTCAACCTTACAAACTGTGTCTGTCTGCAGCACATCTCACCTTCACACCTATGGCTGCAGCACATTGCACCTTCACACCTATGGCTGCAGCACATTGCACCTTCACACCTATGGCTGCAGCACATTGCACCTTCACACCTATGGCTGCAGCACATCTCACCTTCACACCTATGGCTGCAGCACATCTCACCTTCACACCTATGGCTGCAGCACATCTCACCTTCACACCTATGGCTGCAGAACATCTCACCTTCACACCTATGGCTGCAGAACATCGCACCTTCCCACCTATGGCTGCAGCACATCGCACCTTCACACCTATGGCTGCAGCACATCGCACCTTCACCCCTATGGTTGCAGCACATTGCACCTTCACACCTATGGCTGCAGCATATCTCACTTTCACACCAATGGCTGCAGCACATCTCACTTTCACCCCCCTATGGCTGCAGAACATCGCACCTTCACACCTATGGCTGCAGCACATTGCACCTTCACCCCTATGGCTGCAGCACATTGCACCTTCACCCCTATGGCTGCAGCACATCGCACCTTCCCACCTATGGTTGCAGCACATCACACCTTCCCACCTATGGCTGCAGCACATTGCACCTTCACCCCTATGGCTGCAGCACATCGCACCTTCACCCCCTATGGCTGCAGAACATCGCACCTTCACACCTATGGCTGCAGAATATCTCACTTTCACACCAATGGCTGCAGCACATCTCACTTTCACCCCCCTATGGCTGCAGAACATCGCACCTTCACACCTATGGCTGCAGCACAATGCACCTTCACCCCTATGGCTGCAGCACATTGCACGTTCACCCCTATGGCTGCAGCACATCGCACCTTCCCACCTATGGCTGCAGCACATCGCACCTTCCCACCTATGGCTGCAGCCCATTGTACCTTCACCCCTATGGCTGCAGCACCTCGCACCTTCACCCCCTATGGCTGCAGAACATCGCACCTTCACACCTATGGGTGCAGCACATCGCACCGTCACCCCTATGGCTGCAGCACATCGCACCTTCATACCTATGGCTGCAGCACATCGAACCTTCACTCCTATGGCTGCAGCACATCGCATCTTCACATCTATGGCAACAGGACATCTCACCTGCACACCTATGGCTGCAGAACATCGCACCTTCACACCTATGGCTGCAGCACATTGCCCCTTCACCCCTAAGGCTGCAGCACATCGCATCTTCACAGCTATGGCTGCAGCACATCACACCTTCACCCCATTTTCTGCAGCACATCTCACCTTCACTCCATTGTTTGCAGCATATTGCATCCTCACCCCTATGGCTGCAGCACATCACACCTTTACTTCTATGTCTGCAGCACATCGCACCTTCACCCCTATGGCTGCAGCACATCGCACCTTCACACATATAGCTGCAGCTCTAACCCTTAGCCAACATGATGCCATCACTTGCCAATGGCCAAAACAATTGGTACACAGGCTGCCATGTTTTTGGCCATAACCTGATCCCAATGAATTCCTATGGACTATGATGTAGCAGAGCTGGGGGGGTCTTGCCCTGTGACCACCCCTGGAGTGCTGTATCTTGTGCCCTGGGTATGGATTAGTCTGACCCCTGACCCCGTACCACGCTCCTGCACCCTTTGTACCATCATGGCATTGAGGTAAGTGGTAGTGCCAGCCTCAGCTGTGGGATCAGCACCAGGAGCTGAACTCCTATTTGCACAGCCTTCCGCAAACAGCTCTGTCAATTATTAATAAGGCAACTGAGAGGGAACAGAGGAGAGGCAGAGCCCAGGAGCAGGACCCAGAGAGAAGGTGCCAGGGGGAGACCAGGGTGGGCAGAGGGCAAGGATGAGCCAAGGCCACCAGGATTCATGAGAAGACACTGAGGACCATGACTACTGCAGGTACAGGGGGCGCTCCACATGGGCAGGGGAGAGTGTAAGCTCTTGGGCCCACCTGGCACCATAGCAGGGGGCACATAACTGGCACCATAGCAGGGGGCACATCACTGGGACCATAGCAGGGGGCACATCACTGGCACCATAGCAGGGGACACATCACTGGCACCATAGCAGGGGGCACATCACTGGGACCATAGCAGGGGGCACATCACTGGCACCATAGCAGGGGGCACATCACTGGCACCATAGCAGGGGGCACATCACTGGCACCATAGCAGGGGGCACATGACTGGCACCATAGCAGGGGGCACATCACTGGCACCATAGCAGGGGGCACATCACTGGGACCATAGCAGGGGGCACATCACTGGCACCATAGCAGGGGGCACATGACTGGCACCATAGCAGGGGGCACATGACTGGCACCATAGCAGGGGGCACATGACTGGCACCATAGCAGGGGGCACATGACTGGCACCATAGCAGGGGGCACATGACTGGCACCATAGCAGGGGGCACATCACTGGGACCATAGCAGGGGGCACATCACTGGGACCATAGCAGGGGGCACATCACTGGCACCATAGCAGGGGGCACATCACTGGCACCATAGCAGGGGGCACATCACTGGGACCATAGCAGGGGGCACATCACTGGCACCATAGCAGGGGGCACATTACTGGCACCATAGCAGGGGGCACATCACTGGCACCATAGCAGGGGGCACATTACTGGGACCATAGCAGGGGGCAGATTACTGGGACCATAGCAGGGGGCACATTACTGGCACCATAGCAGGGGGCACATTACTGGGACCATAGCAGGGGGCACATTACTGGCACCATAGCAGGGGGCACATTACTGGCACCATAGCAGGGGGCACATGACTGGCACCATAGCAGGGGGCACATTACTGGCACCATAGCAGGGGGCACATTACTGGCACCATAGCAGGGGGCACATCACTGGGACCATAGCAGGGGGCACATGACTGGCACCATAGCGGGGGGCACATCACTGGCACCATAGCAGGGGGCACATTACTGGCACCATAGCAGGGGGCACATCACTGGCACCATAGCAGGGGGCACATCACTGGCACCATAGCAGGGGGCACATCACTGGCACCATAGCAGGGGGCACATCACTGGCACCATAGCGGGGGGCACATAACTGGCACCATAGCAGGGGGCACATCACTGGCACCATAGCGGGGGGCACATTACTGGGACCATAGCAGGGGGCACATCACTGGCACCATAGCAGGGGGCACATTGCTGGCACCATAGCGGGGGGCACATTACTGGGACCATAGCAGGGGGCACATTACTGGGACCATAGCAGGGGGCACATCACTGGCACCATAGCAGGGGGCACATTGCTGGCACCATAGCAGGGGGCACATTACTGGCACCATAGCAGGGGCACATCACTGGCACCATAGCGGGGGGCACATTACTGGGACCATAGCGGGGGGCACATTGCATTGACCTTTGTCTAGTAAAGAAACAATATGAACTATTATATGTGTAAGATTGTATTTGTAACTAGTCTTCTGCTCCCCAGCTGTTGTTGAACTACAACTCCCAGCAGACCAAAGCAGGGGGAGCTTGTGATGCTACTTCTTACAGAGTGTATGTTCAGGAAATACAGGAGATGTGGGCATTGGGTGGGCACAGTGATTGCATTTACTTCTTACTGCCAACTAGTAACATCTATAAACTTGTGGATACATTGTATCAACCTGACACCTGGAAGTCACCAGACCAGTGTTTTCCAACCAGGGAGCCTACAGCTGTTGCAAAACTACAACTCCCAGCATGCTCGGACAGCCAAAGGCTGTCCGGGCATGCTGGGAGTTGTAGTTTGTAACAGCTGGATGCTAACTGGTTGGAATACACTGTGCTAGTACAACATAAAGTGGATGTGAGGAGGAACATATGACTACAGACTACACAGGGTTTGTTTGTAGTCTGTAACCATGGAGACCCAGAGGTCTGCATAACAGTGTTTTAAGACATTTTGTTAATTGGGCAGGTGATGGGCAGTGCCTGGTTTCCCCCAGACATGATGCTGCCCCCACCATGATCACTGTAGGGATGAGCTCTACAAGCAGTTCTTTCCCTCTCATGGTGTTTGCTCTGATATATATTGTCAGCTGTGAGATCTTATATAGACAGGGCTGTGTCTGATCTCTACAGGCAGTTCTTTCCCTCTCATGGTGTTTGCTCTGATATACATTGTCAGCTGTGAGATCTTATATAGACAGGGCTGTGTCTGATCTCTACAGGCAGTTCTTTCCGCCTCATATCTTGGTGTTTTCTCTGATATACATTGTCAGCTGTGAGATCTTATATAGACAGGAATGTGTCTGAGCTCTACAGGCAGTTCTTTCCCTCTCATGGTGTTTACTCTGATATATATTGTCAGCTGTGAGACCTTATATAGACAGGGCTTTGTCTGAGCTCTACAGGCAGTTCTTTCCACCTCATATCTTGGTGTTTTCTCTGATATACATTGTCAGCTGTGAGATCTTATATAGACAGGAATGTGTCTGAGCTCTACAGGCAGTTCTTTCCCTCTCATGGTGTTTGCTCTGATATATATTGTCAGCTGTGAGATCTTATATAGACAGGGTAGTGTCTGAGCTCTACAGGCAGTTCTTTCCCTCTCATGGTGTTTACTCTGATATATATTGTCAGCTGTGAGACCTTATATAGACAGGGCTTTGTCTGAGCTCTACAGGCAGTTCTTTCCCTCTCATGGCTCGGTGTTTGCTCTGACCGCGTTGCTTTATGCCGCTCGCCTTTGGTTTATATTGGGTTTAGAGCAGATTAAAGGAGTAAAGTTCTCAGGACTCGGAGTCGTCATCTACAGGAGACGATGATTTATCTTCGGACAAACAATGGATTTCACTTCTGTGACTCATAAGAGACATTTAATACGAAAAGGAGCCGCGATTATAGGGGAAACCGAGAGGTTAATCTGACTGAACAATAAGGGTTCAGACTATATGTGCAGGGAACATAGGGTTAATGCTGCAATGTGTTTCCCAACCAGGATGCTTCTAGCTGTTGCAAAACTACAACTCCCAGCATGCCCGGACAGCCTAGACCAGTGTTTCCTAAACAGTGTGCCTCCAGCTGTTGCAAAACTACAACTTCCAGTGCTGGGAGTTGTAGTTTTGCAACAGCTGGAGGCCCAGTGGTTGGTAAACAGTAGTATAGGAGTAATACCATCCCCCGAGACATATAAATCACTAATATAATTATATCACATATTGTGCTGGATGTAGTGTGTTTCTGTGTGATTAACTCCTGACAGGAGGTTGTGTAGTCCTCTCATTGTCATTGTGGTGTTGTCTCCAGCTCCCTGGCTCCTTCCTCTCTCTTGACAGGAAGTTGTGTAATCCTCTAATTGTAAGTTTGGTGTTGTCTCAGCGGTCCCCCCACCCTCTCCCTCCTGACAGGAAATTGTGTAGTCCTATTATTGTCTGTGTGGTGTTGCCTCTGAGGCTCCCTGGCTCCTCCCTTTCTCTTGACAGGAAGTTGTGTAGTTCTCTCATTGTCAGTGTGGTGTTGTCTCCAGCTCCCTGGCTCCTTCCTCTCTTGACAGGAAGTCGTGTAATCCTCTCATTGTTAGTGTGGTGTTGTCTCAGCTGCCTCCCCCCCATCTCCCTCCTGACAGGAAGTTGTGTAGCTCTCTCATTGTCAGTGTGGGTTTGCCTCAGCAGATCCCTGGCTCTCCCCTTTCTCTTGATTGAAAGTTGTGTAGTTCTCTCATTGTCAGTGTGGTCTCAGCAATTTACCCTCTCCCCCCCCCCCCCCCGACAGGAAATTGTGTAGTCCTCTCATTGTCAGTTTTGTGTGGTCTCAGCAGCTCTTTGGCTCCTCCCATCATCCTCTGCTGTCTCAGGGGTGAGGCTTGATTTAAGAGATAGTATCCAGCCCTGCCTCCTGAGTGATGTCATCACCTCTGACGACCCCCCAAATCTACATCCCCATCTCCCCGTCATTGGGACATTTAGGGAAGAATGAGGCGTGGTTACAGTATGCTGGCTTGTGCTGAGCAATGCCACAGGCAGAGGAGCAGACAGGGATTGATTACAGCAGGTGCTGCAACCTTACTAATTGTGCTATAGACTTCAGTGAAATGTGAGGTTCTGCAGCAGCTCTGGTAGAGAACTGACACAGTGGGTGGGACGTCTGATGAGAAGGGGCGGGGATTAGGGGATCTCTATTTACACTATTTTATTAGTCTTATTCTTTTGGCTTCGCCACCTTATTCTCCATCTTTACCGTAAACATCAATCGCCATCTAGTGAGATGCGGTCGGCGAATGTTTATAGAGCGCGAGCGGCAGAACAAACAGCGAAAATCTTATCAGAAAAAAAAAATAGCGAAAATAACCCGTCCCGAGAGCAAAGGTGGCGGCCATAGAAAGTTACTACCACTGATAGCAGAGGCCACAGGGGAGGGACAGCGCCATTCTGAGTAAATAAATATGGTCACTTTATTCTGTACATCAGTGCCCCCCCTGTCTGCAGGTCGTGTGCGGAATTACAACCTGTCACCATTCACTTCAATAAATCTGAACCGCAATACCGCACACAACCTCAGGACAAGAGGGGCGCTTATCCTATTTATTTATTTTCTAATTCCGGATAATAACGCGACATCGAGATACGACTAAAAGCCATGATATCTATAAAAGGGAAATAACTTTTCTTATGAAGTATATTAGAAAGTTTAACCCCTTAAGGACACCGCCTGTTTTTTCCTTAAAGGGGTACTCTGGTGCTCATGTTGTTCAGAACAATGATGTCACGGCCACGCCCCCTCCATTCATGTCTATGGGAGGGGGCGTGTCAGACGACACGCCCCCTCCCATAGACATGAATGGAGGGGGTTTTGTTTAGAACGCTGGTTCCCCTAACTTTTGTCTGGCAGCGGAGTACCCCTTTAATGACCAAGCCTAATTTTTCTAATCTGTCCCGTGTCTCTTTAAAGGGGCACTCCGCTGCTCAGCGTTCGGAACAAACTGCTCCAAACGCTGGAGCCGGCAGAGGGAGCTTGTGATGTCCCAGCCCCGCCCCCTCAATGCAAGTCTATGGGAGGGGGCGTAACATAGACTTGCATTGAGGGGGCGGGGCTATGACATCACGAGCCCCCGGCGCCGACTCCAGAGTTCAGAAGAGTTTGTCCCAAACGCTGAGCAGCGGAGTAACCCTTTAAGTGGTAATACCTCTGACGCGCTTTTACTCGTGACGTATTGTACTTTATATTGGCGGTAAATCTTTATTAATTCATGCAGCATTTTTTGTGAAAACACCTTTTATTTATGGCTTTCACTGCACGGTAAAAATGATGTTCTTTTTAATCTGTGGGCCGGTACGATTACGGCGATATCCAGTTTATGTCGCTTTTTTATGTTCTTTTATCCTTTTCTCTACAAAATCCTTTTTTTCTCCTATTTTTGCGTTGTCGCGTGTCGTCACCGTGCGGGGTCAAGACCATTATGTACAAGTCATTACAGACGTGGTAATATCTATTATTTATATGTTTGGATGCTTTTTTTTTTGGGTGATAATTTAGGGTTTTTACGCCCCCTGTCAACACCATAGATTCCGTGATCTGGACTGATCACGGCACCTACAGGGTTAATGCTGCCAAGTCCGGCGCGATCCTGGTCCTGGCAGCTGCGGCTGTGATTGACAGGCACGGTACCCTCCATTCATTTCTATAAGTGCGGCTCTCGGGCATCATGGGCGCTCCCATATAAAAGAATGGTGTGGGTACCGTCTAGAGCAGTGGTCTTCAACCTGAGGACCTCCAGATGTTGCAAAACTACAAC
Organism: Hyla sarda; assembly: GCF_029499605.1. Lineage (NCBI taxonomy): Eukaryota > Metazoa > Chordata > Amphibia > Anura > Hylidae > Hyla > Hyla sarda. The sequence continues at coordinate 4,210,210 of NC_079197.1, forward strand.
TCCCAGCATGCCCGGACAGCTGGGAGTGCCCCTTTAAATTAGTGTTTCCCAACCAGTGTGCCTCCAGCTGTTGTAAAACTACAACTCCCAACATGCCCGGACAGCCTTCGGCTGTCCGGGCATGCTGGGAATTGTAGTTTTGCAACATCTGGAGGTCCGCAGGTTGAAGACCACTGCTCTAGAGGTAGACGACATGAGCTCCTCACTGAGCGAGACCGGGTCCCATTCCGGAGATTGTGTGGGGTCCCAGCGGTCAGACCCCCACGATCAGCTACTAACCCCTTCTCTTGTGGATAGGGGATAAGTTAAAGGGGTACTCCACTGGAAAACATTCTTTTTTTCTTTTAAATCAACTGGTACCAGAAAGTTAAACAGATTTGTAAATTACTTGTATTAAAAAAAAAATCTTAATCCTTCCAGTACTTATTAGCTGCTGTATGCTACAGAGGAAATTCTTTCCTTTTTGGAACACAGAGCTCTCTGCTGACATCTCTGTCCATTTCAGGAACTGTCCAGAGTAGGAGAAAATCCCCATAGCAAACATATGCTGCTCTGGACAGTTCCTAAAATGGACAGAGATGTCAGAAGAGAGCACTGTGCTCGTGATGTCAGCAGAGAGCTCTGTGTTCCAAAAAGAATTTCCTCTGTAGTATTCAGCAGCTAATAAGTACTGGAAGGATTAAGATTTTTTTTTTTAATACAAGTAATTTACAAATCTGTTTAACTTTCTGGCACCAGTTGATATAAAAAAAAAAAAAAAATTACGTTTTTTACCGGAGTAAAGGGGTACTCCACTGGAAAACATTTTTTTTTTAATCAACTGGTACCAGAAAGTTAAACAGATTTGTAAATTACTTCTATTAAAAAATCTTAATCCTTCCAGTACTTATTAGCTGCTGAATACTACAGAGGAAATTCTTTTCTTTTTGGAACACAGAGCTCTCTGCTGACATCACGACCACAGTGCTCTCTGTGCTCGTGATGTCAGCAGAGAGCTCTGTGTTCCAAAAAGAATTTCCTCTGTAGTATTCAGCAGCTAATAAGTACTGGAAGGATTAAGATTTTTTAATAGAAGTAATTTACAAATCTGTTTAACTTTCTGCCACCAGTTGATTAAAAAAATAAAAAAATAAATAAAATAAAGTTTTTTACCGGAGTAAAGGGGTACTCCACTGGAAAATTATTATTTTTTTTTAATCAACTTGCCCCAGAAAGTTAAACAGATTTGTAAATTACTTAAATTAAAAAATCTTAATCCTTCCAGTACTTATTAGCTGCTGTATGCTCCACAGGAAGTTGTGTGTTTTTTTTTCTCTCTTACTACAGTGCTCTCTGCTGACACCTCTGTCCGTGTCAGGAACTGCCCAGAGCAGGAGAGGTTTACTATGGGGATTTGCTCCTACTCTGGACAGTTCCTGACATGGACAGAGGTGTCAGTAGAGAGCACTGTGGTCCGACAGAAAATAAATTTAAAAAGAAAAGAACTTCCTGTGTATTATACAGCAGTTGATAAGTACAGGAAGGATTAAGATGTTTTAATAGAAGTAATTTACAAATCTGTTTAATTTTCGGGTACCAGTTGATAAAAAAAAAAAAAAAAAAAAAGTTTTCCAGTGGAGTACCCCTTTAATTTTGGCTGCAGTACCCCTTTAATGTTTTGAAAGATGTATAATATATAAAGAGTATTTGCGCCCATTTAATGCCGCTCACCACCCACTGATTTATTTAGATTCTGCAGAAATGGAGGTCTCCATCCAATTAGAAGCGGAGGAGGGAAGAGGCGCTGCAGCAGAAATGAGCCAAAGAACTGACACTTCCGGAAATGTCCGACCCCCTGTGCAGCCCAAGAATACGGGAGCCGAGGAGCCTAAAGGAATAGAGAACACTGGATTTGTTGGGGACCCCCCACCTTACTCCCCCCCGGACCCAAAGATCGCCCATCTCCTGTATCCACACTACCCACCCAACTTGTCAGGGAACATGCCCGTCTACTACCAGTCCGGACCCGCCATGGCGCCCACCGTGTACACCCAGCAGAACCTGACACCGGGACCGTATCCGTATATCATAGTAAGACTTATCAGGCTCCTCCTCCTTTGTTCATCTGAATGGTACTTGGTACTTGGTTATAGAACCAGCGCCACTCTTGTCCTGAGGTCGTGTGTGGTATTACAACTCCACTCCATTGACGTTGATAGGATTAAAGTGCAATACCACACACAAACTGAAGCCAAGGGTGGCGCTGTTTCTATTATAACCCCTTTCTGTCTATTTGATCCTGGTGAAGCTGGGTGACTAACTAACACAGTCCCCACCCAACTTTACCAGAACGTCTGTGCATTGTGGTGAAATGAATGAATTATAATGCAAAACTGCTAGTCAGGGGGTTAATGGAGTATCCACTGCACCAGCGTTTGCATCATTTTCTTCCGAACACTGGGTGCGGGGTCGTGATGTCACAACCACGCCCCCTCAATGCAAGTCTATGGGAGGGGGCATGGCAGGTGCCACGCCCCCTCCCATAGACTAGCATTGAGGGGGCCACGCCCCATCCCATAGATTTGCATTGAGGGGCGTGGCCTTGATGTTATGACCCTCCCACAGCCCGCACCCAGTGTTCGGAATAAAATGTTCAGTGGAGTACCCCTTTAAGAACGCAGCGTCCACTATCCAGTCTCTTGTGGTTTGTGATGGCTCCAGCGGCGGCCAAATGTTTTGAGATTGACACAAATTTTTGGTTTTCACACCGTTTGTTGCTTCATTATTTTTACTTAGATGTTTCTATGGTAACTGAAGAATATTTAGAAGCTTTTTATACATTTTACACTTTTATTGACAAATACATCAAGTTTATGTAAATAATCAGTAAGGAGATTTATCAAAAACCGTGCAGAGGAAAAGCTGATAGATATGGGTAACTCAGTTACTCCTCCTCTGGACAGGTTCTGATAAATCTCCCCCATTGAGTCCAAACATGCTGGGAGTTGTAGTTTTGCAACAGCTGGAGGCACCCCTGATTGGGAAACACTGGTCTATACTATAATATAGTCCAAACATGCTAGGAGTTGTAGTTTTGCAACAGCTGGAGTCACACTGGTTGGTAAACACTGACCTATACTACTATATAGTCCAACATGCTGGGAGTTGTAGTTAGTAACTAACTGCAACTCCCAAATTTAATAAAAAAAAAAAAAAAAAGCGATCCAAAAGTCTCATAAAAACAAAAATGGTCCTGTTAAAAACTACATCTGGGGTGCAAAAAACGATCCCTCATACAGATCCATATAAGAAGAAATAGGGGTCAGAATAGGACAAAAATGTTCCCCGCATATGTGTATCCTGTGATGTCACGCATATATAATTAATTATGCAAATTAGCATGGCCGGTATTTTTTATTTTTTTTTGTAAGAAAGGTGGCGACCCTGGTTGCTATGGGCAACTTTTCCTCTGCACAGATTTTGATAAATGTCGCCCGTGACAAGGAGACTCCCCAGATCTCAATCCTAGAGAACCTGAGGTCAATCCCCAAACTGCGGAGGACAAAGAAAACCCCAAAATTGTGATAAGGAAAGAACGGGAGGTCAGAGGTCAGGATTGGGCCCGGAGAGGATATCCAGCATAGAAAGGAGAACAAATCAAAACCTGTGCAGAGGAGAAGTAGCCGAGTTACCCATAGCAACCAATCAGATCGCTGCTTTCATTTTCCAGAGGCCTTTTCAAAAGTGAAAGCAGCGATCTGATTGGTTGCTATGGGTAACCCAGCTACGTTTCCTCTACATAAACCTGATGGATTTGTCGACAAAAGTGTAAAAACTTGTGAAGTTGTGTTAACAATTGTATTCGGTAACCATGGATACGATCTAACGAGACTGGAGCAGGAAATCTAAGAGAAAAAAAAGCAATATCTGTGACAGACTTAAAGGGGTACTCCGCCCCTAGACATCTTATCCTCTATCCCAAGGACAGGGGATAAGATGCCTGATCACGGAGGTCCCGCCACTGGGACCGCAATCTCCCTGCTGCATCCAGCGTTCGTTTAGAGCGCCGGGTGCAGCACCGGAGGCTTGTGATGTCATGGCCGCGCCCCCTCAATGCATGTCTATGGGAGGGGGCGTGGCAGACTTGCATTGAGGGGGCATGGCCGTAATGTCACGAGCCTCTGCCCCGCATCACCAGTCATCCGGCACGTAGCGAAGTTCGCTCTGTGCATTGGATTTCTGGGGTGCCGCAGCCGAGATCGCAGGGGTCCCCAGCAGCAGGGTCAGACATCTTATCCCCCCATCCTTTGCATAGGGGTGGAGTACCCCTTTAAAACTTTGGGCTATAACCGTACCCTGGAACAATGACATCCGCCCCCCCCTCAGCGTAGCTTTTTTTCCGGCATGTGCTGCGCTTACGGACTTCCGTGCTCTTCAGGTACACAAAGGGTTAACCACGCACCTTCCCCGAGATAAAGGAAGTAATAAGATCTAAGGAGTCGGCTCATTCCAGCTCCGTGAATTATTGATGCCCAAATGATCCTTCACTGCCCCCCCCACACACACTTAACTGCGCCAAAGATGGGGCCTCATTATGCCCCTCCATTATGTACCAGGCTGCTAGACTTGGGGTTTCTCTGATGGCGCCATTGTTTTCTCTCCGCAGAACGACAGCTCGCTGGGGATGACGCCTCCGCAGGCGCCTGAGGTCAGGACCAAGGACTACATGGTGGAGTCAGTGCTGGTCACCTTCTTCTGCTGCTTCCTGACGGGGATCATCGCCGTGGTCTATTCCCATGAGGTAAGACAAAGCGCCCCCTACTGACCTGACTTATAGGGGGAACTCCATGGGGGAGATTTATTGGGCTCTATGGGTTTGTTCACATAATGAAGACTCCACTGTACATATCCGCGCTGATTGGTGGAGAAGCCCTTTAAATCCGGGGCCCCTCAGGTTCCATGGCGGCTGCGCCAACTCCGGTGCCAAGGAAATCACGGACGTAAATTATTCAGAGTGGAAAAAAAAAAACCACGAAAACCCGACAGGCGGGCGTCCAGAGGAGTAATGTGCACCATGTATTATTAATGGGGTAAAGGGGCTGACCCACCACGGATAGTAACCCTATCATGACCACAGGGACTCTGACACCGTAACGGTACAATGGGGGGGTCCATGGAGTACAATGGGAAAAAGGGGCAATTTACATTTATATTGGGAGAGGGGGAAGTTTTTAAGGTTTTATTTGACACTTTTTATGCCCTCATAGGGGACTATCTATAGCAATCATTAGATTGCTTATACTGTTCCGGTGGTATACATAGACATTGCACTGATCAGTATTATCAGCGATCTACTTCTCTGGTCTGCTGGATGGCAAGAGCAGAGAAGACCCCAGTGAGGATAGACGGGGGCAGGTGAAGGCACCTCCGGCCGCCACCTTGACTCACTGGATCCCCGTGGCCATGCCAGCGAGCAGCCATGCGAACCCTCGCATTGCCGTGATCTGTAGGGGTTAAAGGGGCACTCTGCCGCTAGACATGTTATCCCCTATCCAAAGCATGGGGGAGAACATGTCTGATCGCGGGGGTACGGCTGCTGGGGCGCGAACTCCGCTCCGTGCCGGATGACTGGCAATCATGATACCTCCCATAGACATAAAAGGAGAGGGCATGGCACGATTTCACGATCGTAATCCCGCAGCATTGGCACGAAGATTGCGGCTGGGCCCCACGCGATTAGACATGTTATCCACTATCCTTTGGATATAAGGGGCGGAGTACCCCTTTAATGGTGGGGATCAGATGACCGCCATCACCGGCAGGTGCCCAACTACTGATAACAGCCAGGACCTGACGTTCATGAAGCGAGCCCAGCTCCTGTGCCCGCTTCATGTACAGGACGTATATGTACGTCCTGGTGGGCTAAGTCCCAGAGCAGTAGGACGTACATATACGTCCAATGACATTTCTATTGGAAACCATCAGCATTTTGATGATATTATGACTAAATATGTATTCGTGCTATATAACAATCCTAGATGAGAGAAACATAACCTGTGGCTGTTGCAAAACTACAACTCCCAGCATGCCCTGACAGCCTGCGGCTGTCAGGGCATGCTGGGAGTTGTAGTTTCGCAACAGCAAGAAGGCCATAAACCACCTGTGTTTCCCCTCCAGACCCGGTCGGCACTGAGCAGAGGCGACATCCTGCAGGCCCAGGAGTCCTCCCGCAAGGCCCGCTCCCTGGTCCTCTTCAGCCTGCTCTTCGGGGTCTTCATCTCCGTCAGCTGGATCATCTACGTGGTGGTCACCATTTTCTTATGACAGAGGAGACGTCGCTTCGAACTGTATCATAATAATAATAATAATAAAAATCCTTCTTCAGAGACCAGAAATCACAACTGCAGCTGCTATACCCCCAGGAGGGCAGCAGGGGGCGCCTCAGGCTGATTGCCGCTGACCACATCCTATGTGTATATGTACAGATAACATTAAATACAATGTATCTTTTTTTTTTTTCTTAATTAATCTGCATTTTCCTTATTTGGTGAAGTTTCTCCAATTAACAAAACAAAAAAACAACCCATTATGTATAGTTCAGTTCATAAAGCGCAATTTTTCTCGTCCCCTAATACACCCCCTTCTGCATTGTTTTTATATTTTAAAAGGTTGTGTTGGGGGTAAAGTCAGAGGCAATGCAGCAGCTGCGCCATAAAGGCTCCGCTATATCACTGTTCTGCAACATAGATATTTAGTTCTTGTTCTCTACATTTAAAGGGGCTGAATCAAAGCTGGGCTATTTTGTCAGAAGTACACACACAGTATCTTCCCCAATTAGTTGTCTATCCAATCACAGCACAACATTCAGTCCTTACTGTTATGCCATGACATAGCACTGAGGGATAATATACACAGCAAAGTACTATAGATGGCAGGCAGGAGGAAGAAGGGGTTACTGTGCACCAGATTTGCAAGGTGTTACGTCAGCAGAACTGCAAGAAACAGCAGCAACAACAACAAAGGGGTTACACTAGTTGCTACTGAGAAGCTAAAGGGTGGGAGGTGATTACACTGCAACACTGTGGACATACAGCGGTAGATGCACTGCTTTTTTTAAAAGATGAGCTGTCCTGATTTGTAAAAGATGAGAAGGAAGCCTTGATTTACCTTGCTTTGAGAGGTGAGAAGGAAGCCATGATTTACCTTTGTGGATCCTCTTCAACAGGAAAACTAGCTCAGCTCAGCATAGCAGATACTAAACTTCAACGCCAAGTTATGTCCTGAGTTTCTCTATTACTAGAGACAGAAATCCTCTGGTAACAGGCAGTGAATGACTGATTGCAAAGTAGTGAGACACCTAGTAGCCAAGACTTAAACAGCTGTTTATCTGGGGGTAAGGAGTCATTTTTGGTCAATGAAGTGATTTACTAATGTGTTAGGATTCTCATAGGGTTTCAAATGGAAGGAAATGGTTTGAAATTGTGCAAGGAGGGTTTGCTACAATGTATCGGTGTAGGTAACATGTCTCAGTCTGGAGTGCACAGAGGAGTGTTTTTTCACCCAGAGTGCCAGCAGCTATTGTAAAACTACAACTCCCAGCATGCCCGGACTGCCTTTGGCTGTCCGGGCATGCTGGGAATTGTAGTTTTGGTAAAAGCAATTAGAAATATTTAAAAATGTTACACGTTGTATATAGAATTGCGTTTGAACTTGTTTAGGGTTAATTCACACACAGCAGATTTTGCTGCAGAAGATTTAGCAAAAATCCATCGCCATTTTTTTGCAGAAACAAATCTAATTTAAGATGAATGGAAATGTAGTTACCGAAATTTGTCTTGACAAATCTGCTGTGTGTGACCTCAACCTTAATGTGGGGCAAAAGTATTAGAAGATAAATACATAGCGCCACCAAGTGAAATAAATAGGAACTGCAACACAAAGTTCTCACCTCTTTTGTGGCTCGGTGGCCGTCGTGTTAGGAATTTGGCGCACTGTGCATTTAGGAATTTGGCGCACTGTGCATTTAGGTTACACACTGTGGCATCACAAAACGGCACAATCGTGCTTAGCGTATGGATCATCCTGAATATTGTAAAGGTTCTTGTGTACATCTTGTGCTTACCTGTTTTAGCTGATGTGGCAGGCATGAGGGTTTCAGCCATAATGATTGTATTTTATCACTGAATTGATTTCCTAATGTTGCCTACATTTCCCAAGAATTCTCTGGCTTTGCAGAGAGAGGGAGGCAGAGTCTGATCACTGCACCTGGACATAAATGAGGCTGCTTGTGGTTACCCAGGTCAACTGCTTAAAGAGGTACTCCGGTAGAAACATTTTATTTTATTTTTTTCAACTGGTGCCAGAAAGTTAAACAGATTTGTAAATTACTTCCATTTAAAAATCTTAATCCTTCCAGTACTTATTAGCTGCTGAATACTACAGAGGAAATTCTTTTTTTTTTTAAGAGCTCTCTGCTGACATCACGACCACAGTGCTCTCTGCTGACATCTCTGTCCATTTTAAGAACTGTCCAGAGTAGGAGAAAATCCCCATAGAAAACATATGCTGCTCTGGACAGTTCCTAAAATGGACAGAGATGTCAGCAGAGAGCACTGTGGTCGTGATGTCAGCAGACAGCTCTTAAAACAAAATAATTCCCTCTGTAGTATTCAGCAGCTAATAAGTACTGGAAGGATTAAGATTTTTTAATAAAAGTAATTTACAAATCTGTTTATCTTTCAGGCACCAGTTGATTTAAAAAAAAAAAAAAAAAAGTTTTCCACCGGAGTACCCCTTTACGTGGGTTGGGGTCAGTTCACTATATATGCAGTTTCCATGCATTCAAGTGCGTTTTTTTTTAAATATTGCCATCAAGAGAAAATTATTTTACTTATAGTCACAATAGCAGAAGTATACAGATAGAGCTGGAGGGGAAATATATATATCTCTGATCCCATAGCGATAACCTGGCTGGAGGACTCCAAATTTCCATACAGTCATGCCCATGCATCCAGCTCTCTTGTATACATGGATGTAACTGCAGAGACCCCAGAACAGGCAGAAGTGTGAGCGCCCCCTACAGTTGACCTGTTGAACCTTTGTAATAGTGCAGAGATGATACTTACCTGCTGTGCACTGCAGATCTACTCTCTGTATCCTTCCTAATACTATGAGCCTATAGTGACAAGGGAATCCGCTTTATCATCCAAAAAATACTCTGGAAAACCGAAAACACAGACACGGGGTGAATATATGGGCGGCGCCACAGACCGGAGCGACAGCTACACAGGACACCAATGTTCTTTTATAGGCAGCCAAATTAGGGCTCAGTCTACAGGGCAATGTTTCCCAACCAGGGCGTCGTTCTCTGTTGCAAAACTACAACTCCCATGCAGTGGTTGGCTTTCCGGGCATGCTGGGAGTTGTAGTTTTGCAACAGCTGGAGGCACCAATAGGGCAGTGTCTCCCAATCAGTGTGCATTTATCTGTTACAAAACTACAAATCCCTGCATGCCCGGACAGCCGTTGGCTGTCCGGGCATGCTGGGAGTTGTAGTTTAACCACATCTGAAGGCACCCTGGTTGGAAAACACTGGTCTATTGGGCAATGTTTCTTAACCAGCATGCCTTTATCTCTTGCTAAACTACAACTCCCAGCATGCTGAGATTTAGGAGCCAATAATTAGGCATACTGGGAGTTGCAGTTTTGCAACAGCTGGAGGCACACTGGTTGGGGAACACTGCTATAGGGGGTGACGTAGTTGACCACAAACATGATGGGTTGTAGTCAGAGCCATGTTATCTGTCAACCACATATCTGTGGAACTACAAATCCCAGCACCCACCCATGCAGCACATATGGCAGTGTGTATTATTATAAAAAAAAAAAAAAGTTATATCATTTTATTTAAATTAACAATTTTGAAGTTTGGGTAAACTTTTCCAGGCCACGGGCGTTGGCGGCACGACGGGCAGAGAAGATCATAAGACGTTTAAAACATTTATTTGACCTCCTGTGTTGGGACATGGCGCCCCCGCTGCATCCTGGGTAATTTCACGTTACACAGATCGCCCGTCAGTTTCCCCGTCTATGTACATATTACACGCTCAGTCTCTGTATACTTGTCATGCAACAGCATAAAAAAAATATAATAATAATAATAATAATACATATCATCACATTGCGGCGCCTATGCCCTCCTCCCTCCCCCCCTCCTCCTCCTCTCCCCATACCCAACACTGATATTTACAGGAGCGGCTCTCGCTGATGCCCTCTGCTGGGGGTGCAGGGGAAAACACAGAGTCCGGAATAAACCAAAGAAAAATTATCAACTTTGGGGTCCACGTCTGGGGGGTTGCGTCTTCATCCAACAAGTCTAAACCGTCCGTGAAAGTGTAAACGGATGGCACAGAGAAAAGTTTGGCCTCTTGGGGTTAACACGAGACAGCGGCGGAGGCAGCAGCTGGCAGGGCCGACCGCGTCATCGGGAGGTGTCAGTGACGGTAAACATGACGCATGAGCCCTTCCCTCCCCCTCCCTGCCAGTCTCTGATCTCCCCCTTCAGTGGGAGATCTCCTATCCTCAGTGTCCACCAGGGGGCGGCGTCGCCCCCTCCGCACCTCCTTACTTTAGGTTTTCTCGTCTCGCTCTGTCTTTCGTCTCGTGATGTTGCGCGGTTTGATTTTCAGGGAGAGCTCCCATAAGGCTTCCTCCGCCAGGTGGTCGCTGAAGTCGTTGAAGAAAGAGATGATGTCGTCGTTGCGGCGGATCTCATAGTGACTGCAACGGGAGAAAAAGACAAACAGCCAATGACTACAGAGCGGCGGCTGCGCAGACAGGGCTCTGCTACCTCACTGCACAATGCAAGCGCTGCAACGTTTAATAGCTGCCGTGCTATCATTTCACGATATCTCTGTTTGCAATAAGTAAATATCCACAGCTGAGGGTTTGTTACAATCATGTCCAATCGGGACAATCCCTCTTTGTATTGAAAGGGGTTGTCCAGTAGAAAAAGCTACATTTTTGTTTGGGGTTTTTTTTTGTGGCAAAAACAGCACCACTCCTGTCCACAGGTAGTGTCCGGTATTGCATCTCAGCTCCATTGAAGTGGATAGGACTCCGCTGCAATACAACACGTGACCTGTGAACAGGAGTGGAGATATTTTTTTGCAAAAAGTGAAGCTGCATTTGTCTAATACTAATACCCTTTAACCCCTTAAGGACCGGGCGTTTTTCGGTTTTTGCTCTTTCGTTTTTTCCTCCTTACCTTTAAAAAATCATAACTCTTTAAATTTTGCACCTAAAAATCTGTATTATGGCTTATTTTTTGCGCCACCAATTCTACTTTGTAATGATATCAGTCATTTTAACCAAAAATCTACGGCGAAACGGGAAAAAAAATCATTGTGCGACAAAATTAAAAAAAAAATGCCATTTTGTAACTTTTGGGGGCTTCCGTTTCTACGAAGTACATTTTTCGGTAAAAATGACACCTTATCTTTATTCTCTAAAGATGTTTTTTTTTTTTATAATTGGAAATGCCGGGTGATTCAAACTTTTATTAGGGGAAGGGATAATTCAAAGGGTTAATGATTTTTTTACACTTTTCTTTTGCAATATTATAGCCCCCATAGGGGGCTATAACATTGCATTAACTGATCTTTAACAGTGTTCAATGCATCTTCATAGGGATGCAATGATCAGTGTTTTCGGCGATTGATTGCTCAAGCCTGGATCTCAGGCTTGAAGCATTCAATCGGCGATCGGACTGCAGGAAGGAAGGTAAGAGACCGTCCTCCTGTGCTACAGCTGATCGGGATGATTATACCGCGGCGATCCCGAACAGCTCCCTGAGCTAACCAGGCACTTTTACTTTCACTTTTAGCCGCGTGGCTCAAGGGCGGCTAAAGGGTTATTAGTGGCGGGTCCCGGCTTCACTATGACGCCGGGCCCGCCGTGATATGATGCGGGGTCACCCCGCGTTATATCACGGGAGCGGGACCAAGGACGTACTCATACGTCCTTGGTCCTTAAGAGGTTAAAGGGGTACTCCGGTGAAAACCTCTTTTCTTTTAAATCAACTGGTGGCAGAAAGTTAAACATATTTGTAAATTACTTCTATTAAAAAATCTTCATCCTTCCTGTACTTATTAGCTGCTGAATACTACAGAGGAAATTCTTTTTGGAATGGTCTCTGATGACATCACGAACACAGTTCTCTCTGCTGACGTTATTATAATAATAATAACGCTTTATTTATTGTTGTCCTTAGTGGGATTTGAACCCAAGTCCCCAGCACTGCAAGGCAGCAGTGCTAACCACTGAGCCACCATGCTGCCCTTAGCATACATCTGCTATGCATGGTTGCTAAAATGGACAGAGATGTCAGCAGAGAGCACTGTGCTCGTGATGTCATCAGTGTTCCAAAAAGAAAGGAATTTCCTCTGTAGCATTCAGCAGCTAATAAGTACTGGAAGGATTACGATTTTTTAATAGAAGTAATTTACAAATATGCTTAACTTTCTGCCACCAGTTGATTTAAAAGAAAAAAGGTTTTCACCGGAGTACCCCTTTAGCCCCTTAAGGACGCAGGGTTTTTCCGTTTTTTGCATTTTCATTTTTTCCTCATCACCTTCTAAAAATCATTACACTTTCAATTTTGCACATAAAATTCCATATGATGCTTATTTTTTGCGCCACCAATTCTACTTTGCAGTGACATTAGTCATTTCACCCAAAAATCCACGGCGAAATGGAAAAAAAAAATCATTGTGCAACAAAACTTAAGCAAAAATTTAATTTTGTAACTTTCGGGGGTTTCGGTTTCTACGCAGTACATTTTTCGGTAAAAAAGACACCTTATGTTTATTCTGTAGATCCATACGATTAAAATGATCCCCTACTTATATAGGTTGGATTTTGTCGTACTTTGGAAAAAAATAACTACATGCAGGAAAATTTATATGTTAAAAATTCTCATCTTCTAACCCCTACAACTTCTTTATTTTTCAGCGTATGGGGCGGTATGAGGGCTCATTTTTTGCGCCGTGTTCTGAAGTTTTTATCGGTACCATTTTTGTATTGATAGGACTTTTTGATCGCTCTTTATTAATTTTTTCATGATATAAAAAGTTACCAAAAATACACTATTTTGGACTTGGAATTTTTTTGCGTGTACGCCATTGTCCGTGCAATTTAATTTACAATATATTTTTATAGTTTGGACATTTCCGCACGCGGCGATACCACATATGTTTATTTTTATTTACAGGTTTTTTTTTTTTATGGGAAAAGGGGGGTGATTCAAACTTTTATTAGGGAAGGGGTTTCTTTTTCACTTTTTTTTTGCAGTGTTATAGCTCCCATAGGAACCTATAACACTGCACACACTGATCTCTTATACTGATCATTATTATCCCATAGGGACCTATAACACTGCACACACTGATCTCTTATACTGATCATTGTTATCCCATAGGGACCAATAACACTGCACACACTGATCTCTTATACTGAGCATTGTTATCCCATAGGGACCAATAACACTGCACACACTGATCTCTTATACTGATCATTGTTATCCCATAGGGACCAATAACACTGCACACACTGATCTCTTATAGGTCCCTATGGGATAACAATGATCAGTATAAGAGATCAGTGTGTGCAGTGTTATAGTCCCTATGGGATAACAATGATCAGTATAAGAGATCAGTGTGTGCAGTGTTATTGGTCCCTATTGTATAATAATGATCAGTATAAGAGATCAGTGTGTGCAGTGTTATAGGTCCCTATTGTATAATAATGATCAGTATAAGAGATCAGTGTGTGCAGTGTTATAGGTCCCTATGGGATAACAATGATCAGTATAACACTGCACACACTGATCTCTTATACTGATCATTGTTATCCCATAGGGACCTATAACACTGCACACACTGATCTCTTCTACTGATCATTGTTATCCCATAGGAGACTATAACACTGCACACACTGATCTCTTATACTGATCATTATTATACAATAGGGACCTATAACACTGCACACACTGATCTCTTATACTGATCATTATTATACAATAGGGACCAATAACACTGCACACACTGATCATTGTTATCCCATAGGGACCTATAACACTGCACACACTGATCTCTTATACTGAGCATTGTTATCCCATAGGGACCAATAACACTGCACCCACTGATCTCTTATACTGATCATTGTTATCCCATAGGGACCTATAACACTGCACACACTGATCTCTTATACTGATCATTGTTATCCCATAGGGACCAATAACACTGCACACACTGATCTCTTATACTGATCATTGTTATCCCATAGGGACCTATAACACTGCACACACTGATCTCTTATACTGATCATTGTTATCCCATAGGGACCTATAACACTGCACACACTGATCTCTTCTACTGATCATTGTTATCCCATAGGAGACTATAACACTGCACACACTGATCTCTTATACTGATCATTATTATACAATAGGGACCTATAACACTGCACACACTGATCTCTTATACTGATCATTATTATACAATAGGGACCAATAACACTGCACACACTGATCTCTTATACTGATCATTGTTATCCCATAGGGGCTATAACACTGCACACACTGATCTCTTATACTGATCATTGTTATCCCATAGGGACCTATAACACTGCACACACACTGATCTCTTATACTGATCATTGTTATCCGATAGGGACCTATAACACTGCACACACTGATCATTGTTATCCCATAGGGACCTATAACACTGCACACACTGATTTCTTATACTGATCATTGTTATTCCATAGGGACCCATAACACTGCACACACTGATCTCTTATACTGATCATTGTTATCCCATAGGGACCTATAACACTGCACACACACTGATCTCTTATACTGATCATTGTTATCCCATAGGGACCTATAACACTGCACACACTGATCATTGTTATCCCATAGGGACCTATAACACTGCACACACTGATTTCTTATACTGATCATTGTTATTCCATAGGGACCCATAACACTGCACACACTGATCTCTTATACTGATCATTGTTATCCCATAGGGACCTATAACACTGCACACACACTGATCTCTTATACTGATCATTGTTATCCCATAGGGACCTATAACACTGCACACACTGATCATTGTTATCCCATAGGGACCTATAACACTGCACACACTGATTTCTTATACTGATCATTGTTATTCCATAGGGACCCATAACACTGCACACACTGATCTCTTATACTGATCATTGTTATCCCATAGGGACCTATAACACTGCACACACTGATCTCTTATACTGATCCCTGCAAAGCCATAGCTTTGCACAGATCAGTGAGATAGGGGCTTGATTGCTCAAGCCTGTAGCTCAGGCTTGGAGCAATCAAACCCCGATCGGACGCCGCGGAGACAGGTAAGGGGACCTCCGCTCGCGTCCTAGCTGATCGGGACATCACGATTTCCCGATCAGCCCGACTGAGCTACCGGGAAGCATTTACTTTCACTTTCAGATGCAGTGGTCAACTTTGATCGCTGTGTCTGAAGGGTTAATAGCGCGCTGCACAATGATCGGTGCCGCCAGCTGTTAGCCCAGGGTCCCGCTATGAATGGCAGCCGGGACCGACCCGGTGTGATGCGGGGTCACGGCGTGACCCCGTTTTAAACACTGGGAACGGGCGTACAGGTACGTCCTAAGTCCTTAAGAGGTTAAAGGTGTTATCCAGGATTACAAACACACAGCTGCATTCTTCCAGAAACAGCGCCACCCCTGTGCTCAGGTTGTGTTCGGTATTATAACTTGGCTCTATGAACTTCAAAGGAATTGGGCTGCAATACCGCACACAGCCTGAGGACAGGGGTGGCGCTGTTTCTAGAAGTCAGCTATGATTTTCTTATGCTGGATAAACCCCTTTAACTGTTCGAAGAGGAGATGCAACAATGTATCAGCACATTGTACAGAGACGATTGTCCAAACTGGAGATATAGCAAACCCTCAGCTGTGAGAAGTATTGTACAGCTTCTAAGCCTGTGGGGATCCCACTCCCTGACAGTCAGCAGAGATCTTGACATTACATTATATATATACACACACACACAGATGAAGAGGATGGCGAGTTCTGCACTTACACCTGCTGGAAGCGCCTCATACTGTCCAGGATGTTGAACTGCTGCCACCTCTTGGAGAAGTTCACTTTCCCATCGATGTGGTCAGGATTCCCCAGGTGAACGAAGGTGAGATCCTGTAAGATCAGACCGCTGGGCAGAAACAAGAGGAGAAGCTCAAACAAAAAGTCCCAAACATATACCGTGACATCACAGTGGTCATATAGTTACAGCTGCACAGTCCTCTCTATCCCCTCCCTGCACTCATCTATATGATCATAGAGAGAACTGTGTGGTCATATAGTTACAGCTGCACAGTCTTCTCTATCCCCTCCCTGCACTCATCTATATGATCATACAGAGAACTGTGCAGTCATACAGTTACAGCTGCACAGTCCTCTCTATCCCCACCCTGCACTCATCTATATTATCATAGAGAGAACTGTGTGGTCATATAGTTACAGCTGCACAGTCCTCTCTATCCCCTCCCTGCACTCATCTATATGATCATAGAGAGAACTGTGAGGTCATATAGTTACAGCTGTACAGTCCTCTCTATCCCCTCCCTGCACTCATCTATATGATCAGAGAGAGAACTGTGTGGTCATATAATTACAGCTGCACAGTCCTCTCTATCCCCTCCCTGCACTCATCTATATTATCATAGAGAGAACTGTGTGGTCATATAGTTACAGCTGCACAGTCCTCTCTATCCCCTATCTGCACTCATCTATATGATCATAGAGAGAACTGTGAGGTCATATAGTTACAGCTGCACAGTCCTCTCTATCCCCTCCCTGCACTCATCTATATAATCATAAAGAGAGCTGTGTGGTCATACAGTTACAGTTGCACAGTCCTCTCTATCCCCTCCCAGGACTCATCTATATGATCAGAGAGAGAACTGTGTGGTCATATAGTTACAGCTGCACAGTGCTCTCCATCCCCTCCCTGCACTCATCTCTATGATCATAGAGAGAACTGTGTGGTCATATAGTTACAGCTGCACAGTCCTCTCTATCCCCTCCCTGCACTCATCTATATGATCATGGAGAGAACTGTGTGGTCATACAGATACAGCTGCACCGTCCTCTCTATCCCCTCCCTGCACTCATCTATATGATCATAGAGAGAACTGTGTGGTCATACAGTTACAGCTGCACAGTCCTCTCTATCCCCTCCCTGCACTCATCTCTATGATCATAGAGAGAACTGTGTGGTCATACAGTTACAGCTGCACAGTCCTCTCTATCCCCTCCCTGCACTCATCTCTATGATCATAGAGAGAACTGTGTGGTCATACAGTTACAGCTGCACAGTCTTCTCTATCTCTGTATATGGTACATACTGTATTCACATCATTTGTAGGCACTTACAGGTACGGTATACATGGCGGCTCTACTTCAGAGAGTGCGGCTCGGTACGCTCGGAAGGAGGAGGAGCTGTCAATCAGGGTGCAGTATTCAGCGAGGCCCTGCAGGACAGAACATCACATTTAATACAGGAACAGTGTCAGGCGTGGCAGTGACCACCGTCTGTACTATCCTCACCTCGGACGTCTGCTTCTGCCACTCCAGCCGCCGGATGGGCGCAGAGTCCAGTGCGGACAGTATGGCGAGGTATGAGTTGAAGTTGTTGAGCTTCCTCAGATGCTGTGGAGTCACAAAATAGGAGAAAATGATGAGGGTTTGTAGCAAAAAACTACAACTTCCAGCATGCCCGGACAGCCAACGGCTGTCCGGGCATGCTGGGAGTTGTAGTTTTGCAACAGCTGAATCATCCTTGTTGGGAAACAATGTTCTAAGAAATACAAATCTGACACGTGAACAGGCCTTAGCCTGAACACAACTGTAACACCATGCTGGGAGTTGTAGTTCTGTAACAGCTGGAGGGTCGCTGGTTGGACACCTTGGCTTAATATAGGACATAAACAGCTGGCACAGGGCCGGGTGAAGGGGCAGGATGGTCAGGTCATAGCTTGGAGAGACAAACCCCTCTTTCTATGTTGATTTTCGAGGGGTTCTGAGAGGGGACCCTGTAAAAATGTGGTCTCCGAACCATGGACCTCCACATGTTGCAAAACTAAGAGTTGTAGCTTTACAAAAGGTCTACAGTCTGGAGACAAAGGCTGTAATACACAAGGCAAGTCCAGAGTCTGTATGTGCCTAGTCTACCCAAACAGAGCAGGTGCAACTAGTCCCCTGATGATGCAGATACCTTCTGGGGGAAACACGTCGGGACATTTATTGGTATAGGATTTTGTTAATCTTTTCTGTGATTATACTGGGTGCATTTGGTATGGATTATTGATCTTTTCGTATTCTTGGTTACTATTTGTAATCTTTTGACTTGTATCTGTTCTTTTGTGGAGGGCTATTTTGTATATAGTTATTATTATAGATTTTACACATTCTAATAAAAGATAAGTTGGATGTGAGTGATATTACAGCAGCCATATTCCCTTAAATGTCACATGATCATGGGACCAATCGTCTCTTACTCACTTTCATAATTTTGATGAATTTTAGTAGCAATCTTTCGCGGTCCTGCGCCTTCTCCTGCAGCATG
The DNA here is from genome assembly GCF_029499605.1 of Hyla sarda. Taxonomy (NCBI): domain Eukaryota; kingdom Metazoa; phylum Chordata; class Amphibia; order Anura; family Hylidae; genus Hyla; species Hyla sarda. The sequence continues at coordinate 4,228,893 of NC_079197.1, forward strand.
ATGATGGAGCGCACCCTGGGGAATGATTAGGATATAATTGAAGCTTAGGTTACACACGTGTACCGCGCTCGTCCCTCCATATTACAGCCCACACTCTTCTTACCAATAGGACATGTTGTTGAAATGCTCGGTGAACTGGGTCAGATTCGGACTCTTCTCCTCGTTTTGTTCTTTTGCCCAAAGCAAAACTTCAGGAATCTGTGATAATATGTAGTCGGGTGTTATAATCAGGGGGGGGGGGGGAAACAACCGTCAGACTCCCCCCTCCGCCATCGCCTCTGTTCCTTACCTCAATCTTGTAGAAGAGTTCGGCATCTAGAAGAGTCAGCTGCTCCGCTATCTCATGACTGTGGAAATCGTGCAGCGTCCCCGGTCTGGAATAAATACAAGACAATGAAAAGGCTTCAGGACTAAAGCTGTAAGACTCCGTTCACACCATAGGACCAAATTTAGGTCAGTGCACGGACTTCAGACAGGAGATAAGGATCTCTGACTTTCTTCTGGGCCGGTGAAAAATACACTGTGACCCGTAGCCGAATGTGACCTCTGCTCAGTGTTCTCAGCTGTTAGGGGTTAGGATTAGTGGGTAAAGGGGTTTGGGGTAAATAGGTTTGGGGTAAAGGGGTTTGGGGTAAAGGGGTTTGGGGTTAGGGGGTTGGGGTTAGGGGGTTGGGGTTAGGGGGTTGGGGTTAGGGGGTTGGGGTTAGGGGGTTGGGGTTAGGGGGTTGGGGTTAGGGGGTTGGGGTTAGGGGGTAAGAGAGAGAGCCGGCTGTAAAGCAGAAAAGGGTGTCCCTGTGCGGAGGGACACATTCCGCTACAGGGACACAGTTTTCTTCATTACACCGGCACTACCATAAGGCAGTTTAGGCCACTGTCTTAGGGCACTGGTGGTGAATAACCAACTCCCAGCATACCCTGCAGCTTCCCCCTTTTGCAAAAGCTGAAGAGTCTCTGCCGGGGGAACATTCTGGATTTCGGACCGATACATTTAGTTTGCACCGATACATTGTAGCAAACAATCAGGACATGAAAGCGATTGGCACTACCTGCAGAGCAGGGCTGTGGAGTCGGTAGATAAATGTTCCGACTCCACTTTATTAATATGTTATCTTTTTGTGTGCTGATCTGCTGCTGAAGATATGGCAGTGGGAGGATCCAGGGAGAGGCATTTATTATAAAACATGATTTCCCTAGTAGAATCCCATAGTCATGTTTAAAGTTTAAGCTAACAATCGGAGTTTTCAAGTTTTTATAGCCTTAGCTGAATGGCAGCAGTTTTTCCAATGGTTTACAGCTTCCATCTTGTACTATTGACCCTCCATTCCCTTCACTTATACAAGTGTCTCTAGTCCTGCAAAAAACAGGAGCAACTGATCATAGCCGTGTCCTAATGGATCAGAGATGCAGTATACACAGAATGGGGGAGGCCGACCAGCAACCTGATCCTCTAAGGCAGTGTTTTCTAACCAGTGTGCCTCCAGCTGTTGCAAAACTACAACTCCAGCATGCCCGGACAGCCAAAGGCTGTCCGGGCACTCTGTGAGTTGTAGTTTTGCAACAGCTGGAGGCGCCCTGGTTGGGAAACACTGCTTTAAGGAGACAAGAGAGTAGAAGACCGGGGCATTATACAAACGCAATATTTCCGTACATTTTCTGATAGCAATATTTGGCACGCAGGGAGACCCGAATACCTTGCAGCCACCCCCCGGGCAGCGAGGGGCCTCATGGCAGAGTTGCAATGGTTTTGCATCCTCTTGTTGTCCACCTTCTCCAGGATGTTCTTGCGCAGCACGCGGGCCAGGCTCAGCTCGCCTTTGCACACCAGCCGGAACACCAGCTCCATCAGCAGCTTCAGGATTTCATCTGTCAGCTCCACCAAGCTGGAGAAAAAAATTTATTAAATATACGCCCAAAAAAAACACAGCGCCCCCCTTCTGTTGTGTCCGGATATGGCTGCAGATCGAAATGCGTCACTTACCACAGCTCGTCCACCACTCGCACCAGCACGAAGAAGGTGTTCTTGCTGACTCGCTGCTTGAACGTGTCTTGGAAGTGGCAGAATCTCTCATATGTTAACAAATGGTTAAAGAAATAAAGAACTGACTGGCCATGTTATTTTTTATAGGAGTAGATCTATTATCCTGGCATGTTAGGAGTTGTAGTCTCATAAATGGTCCCTGTCCTGTTAAACAACTTCCTCCCTACCTAAAAAAGAAAATCTTTAAAGTCTTGGCCACTAGGTGTTTCCCTTCTCTGCAATCTGCTATCCACTGCCTGTTGTCATGGAAAATCTGTCTCTAGTGATAAGCTAGATCAGGACAAAACACAAGGGGTGGGGACTACAATGCACTATGTGCAAGATAGAAAGCCTGGGCTGTGTACCTGCCTGCTGATGTAATTCCTAACATATTTGTAAATCACTTTTTTTTTTTTTAAAGGGGTACCCCGGAGGGAAATGTTTTTCAAATCAACTGGTGCGAAAAATTATACAAATTTGTAAATTACTTCTATATAAAAAATCTTCATCCTTCCAGAACTTATCAGCTGCTGTATGCTCCACAGGAAGTTGTGTAGTTCTTTTTCCAGTCTGAGTCAGGAACTGTCTGGAGCAGCGCAAATCCCCATAGCAAACCTCTCCTGCTCTGGACAGTTCCTGACATGGACAGAGGTTGCAGGAGAGAGCACTGTGGTCAGACTGAAAAAGAACTACACAACTTCCTGTGGAGCATACAGAAGCTGATAAGTACTGGAAGGATTAAGATTTTAAAATAGAAGTAATTTACAAATGTGTATAATTTTTCTGGTACCAGTTGATTTGAGTTTTTTCCCCTCTTCAGTACCCCTTTAAAATGACTTCTTACCCCCCAAAAATGCTCTAAAGTCTTGTCTTAAAGGTAGTGCTGGGCGGTATTCCGGTTCATACCAAATACCAGTGTGTTTTATTTTTTATTTTTATGATGTGAATTTTTCATATACCGCAATACCAGTGAGTGTATATCTTGTTGGGGACAGAGGGCGTACCTGTATGCCCTCCGCCCACTCCCTTCCTATAACGCGGGGCCCGCGTCATAGCGGGTCGGGCCCGACTCGGGCAGGGGAACTGTGGCTAATAGCGTGTGGCACTGATCGCGGTGCTGCACGCTATTAACTTTAGACGCGGCATTCAAAGTTGATCGCCATGTCTAAAGTGTAATCTTATCAGTGCCGGTCAGCTCAGTGGGTTGTTGGGGACCACCGCGGCGAAATCGGGGCATACCGAACAGCTGGAGGAGGGTCCCCTACCTTCCTCCTGCATGTCCGATCGCCGAATGACTGCTCCGCGCCCGAGATCCAGGCAGGAGCAGTCAAGCGGCAGAATCATTGATCAATGTTATCCTATGGGATAACAATGATCAATGTGAAAGGCTATAACATTGCAAAAAAAAAAAAAAAAAGTTAAAGATCATTTAACCCTTCCCCCAATAAAAGTCAGAATCACCCCCCTTTTTCCATTTTAAAAATGAATATTAAATAAAAAAATTCCCATTTAAAAAGAAAAAAAATACTGTTAAATACAGTGAAAGCGCCATCATTTAGAAAAATACAGTGATATACATTTTTGGTCATACTGCCAGGCACAAAGTCTCTCTTCTCTGCAATCCATTGGCCATTGTCAGGGGTAATCTGTCTCTGGTAACAGCGAGATCAGGACAAAACACAGTGGGCGGGGCTTAGTATGTGCAAGATAAAAAGCCTGGGCTGTGTACCTGCACACTGAGCCAGTCTGTTCCTCAAAGGTAAATCAAGGCTCCCCTCTTATTGCTAATCACCCATAAAGCTCAAGACAGCTGTCCATGTGTAAATACCAGCGTACCTACTGATGTATGTCCAGAGTACTGCAGTGCAACTTTCCCTTCTTTAGTTTTTCAGCAGCAGTTCAATGCTTGGTGTAACCCCTTCCTTGCTGTGCTATTTATTTGCATTTTGCTCTAATAGCAACATGAAAATACATGTAATCAGTTCCACTTCTTCCCTACACATCATCTAGTACTGTACTGTTTAACTCATCAGACCAACACATTGCAGCCTGTACGGTCCAATGTCCTAGAATATCAGAGAGGTGTAGGTGCTGTGCAGTGATCGGCAGGGAAGTAAGGGAAAGGAGATCCATGTATGTGTCGTACTGTACAGTATGGTAAAGACACTGGAAAGGATATCTGTACTGGAGCTTCTGGATCAGCTCCTCTGGTGAAATGAACGTGCGGTAGGTGGTGAGGAAAGCCTCGCAGTACAGGACCAAGTCTGTGGGAGAGAGAAGGTCACTATTCTGCTGGAGCTGTCACTGTGTGTTCCTCTGGATCACTCACTCAGAGGTCACTCACCTTTGCGATCTGTCTCTGTAGCGTGGACGAGCAGGATGTCCCCAGACCCTCCCCTGACATCAGGGCCATCATCTCCCTGTACAGACAGAGACATTGGTTATATTATGCATTGTCCTCTATCCTTGAGGCTCCGCCTCTGCCGCTTTAGCGCCTTTACCTCTTGTTTCAGCGTGAGTCGCGCCATGATCTCATTGTGATCCACCAGGGAGAGCTCATCCCCCTCCTCACTCTCCTCGGCCTCCTGCTCCTCCGGGTTCAGACCTTCTGTACAATTCTGTGGCCTGAAATAAAAAGTTGTGTCAAATACATGAACCTAATATCTCCTTCTGTTCTCTGCCTGCCGTAATGGAGCGCGGACATTGTTCTTCACATTTAAGGTCTAAACAGCATCCTAACCTACTTATCACTGCTGAGGGTTTGTTACAATTACATCCAGTCTAGAATAACCTTTGCAACATGGTTCCCAATCTGTGGCTCTTCAGCTGTTGTACAGACTACAACTCCCAGCATTTCGTGACAGGCCCTGGGCTCAAAAAGCTGTTGCAGAACTACAATTCCAAACATGCCGTGGCAAGCATTTATTCGGCTCTCCAGCTGTTGCAAAACTACAACTCCCAGCATGACCTGCAGCTTCTTACCTGTGGCAAAACTACAACTCCCAGCATTCCATCACAAGCCTTCGGCTCCCCAGTGGTGGTAAAACTACAACTTCCAGCAAGCCCTGGTACCCACGACGCTCTTCACCTGTTGCAAAGCAACAACTCCCATCATGCCCTGACAACCCTGCAACTCTCCAGTAATTGCTGAACTACAACTCCATGCATGCCCTGCAGCTTTCCACCTGCTGCAAAACTACAATTCCCAGCATTCCCTGACAGCCTTCGGCTGTCAGGGCATGCTGGGAGTTGTAGTTTTGCAACCGCTGAGTAGTCATTGGTTAGGAAACATTGATTGAGGGGATAAACACTCTGGATTTTAGAGTGATACCTTTCACTGATACATTGTAGCAAACTCTCAGAACATGAAAGCGACTGCACTTTTGTGTATGTCTCTTTAAAAGGTCTCCCGTTCTGGTGATGGTTCCTCGCACTCTACATTATGGGAGGGGTCCACCATTACTACTTTACCTCCTCCACGTGTCAGTGCAGACAATAGTACAATGGTGGAGGTGACAGGTGACGCGGCGTCGCGCGCTCCAGATAACCAGCTGTCTGCTGAGCCGAGGTTTCTCGCGTTTCCTTGATCTGCAGACAATGGCGTCCTTGGCTGCCCTCCTACACGTAAGGGCTCATTAATGGTGCCAGAATTAGGAGGTGAAATAACAGTAATTATGTCTGATGCCGCTCGGCGCTGTCATGGGGGCTTCACAGATGACTGGGGGCTTGTATGCTCCTCCTGAACACAGCACGAAAACCGCAAGAATACCTGATCCCTCGCACTTACGTGACTTGTGATCGCACCTTAATAAAGTTTCCCCATCTCTAAACTAACCTTAACCCCTTCAGTACTGTGACATTAATGTACGTCCTGGTGCTCAAATAAAACACTGCACTACGACTATATAGCGGAGCCCTGTGCTGTGGGGGCAGATACTCAAGACACCCACAGCTATATCCACGGCTGGCCTGGGTGACGTAACAAGCCCCCCCCCCCCATCACCCTGGTGCTCCCCAGGAGTACAGGCGATCATGTTACTGATGGATTAAATGGCGCACAGACTGCTTACATGTCATGGTCATGATTTAACTGTGGCATGCAAGGGGTTAATCATGCTGATAAATTCCCACATTTTATTATCATTATTATTATTAATATACATTTTATTTGTATTAATAATAATAATAATAATAAATAAAATAAAAATAGTATTATAATAGTATTATTATTACTAATTCATTTTTAGTATATTATTTGTATTAATATTTTATTATGAATAATAATAACAACAACACTAATACATTTTTTTAATGAATAATAATAAAATATTAACAACAATATAAAATAATATTGTTTAAATATTATTCGTCATATGTAAATAAAAAAATTGCGTTTCTATTCCTCGCCCATTTTCAAGATCTCCGCTTGCTGTCACGACATGAAAAGTAACTAATGCGGAGAAGCACCTGTCTGGGAGTTTTCTCTAACGCATTAGGTCTGCGCTAGTAAGGTCTTAAAGGGGTACTCCTGTGAAAACTATTTTTTTTTTTTAAATCAACTGGTGCCAGAAAGTTAAACAGATTTGTAAATCACTTCTATTAAAAAAATCTTAATCCTTCCAGTACTTTTTAGGGGCTGTATACTAAAGAGAAATTAAAAAAAGAAATGCATTTCCTCTGATGTCCTGACCACAGTGCTCTCTTCTGACCCCTGCTGTCCATTTTAGGAACTGTCCAGAGCAGGAGAATATCCCTATAGAAAACATATGCTGCTCTGGACAGTTCCTAAAATGAACAGCAGAGGTCAGCAGAGAGCACTGTGGTCATGACATCAGAGGAAATGCATTTCTTTTTTGGATTTCTCTTTAGTATACAGCCCCTAAAAAGTACTGGAAGGATTAAGATTTTTTTAATAGAAGTGATTTACAAAAAAAAAAAAAAGTTTTCCACAGGAGTACCCCTTTAAAGGGGCCACCAAAATTATTATTTTTTGGATTGTCTTCCGAATATCAGTGACCAGAGAGGTCACATGCTGCTGTCAGTGAAATGCTGGGAGTTGTAGTTTTGCAACAGCCGGAGACTGTACTAAGGAGCTGTATAGCCACTGCTTGGGGCAGTGTTTCCCAATTAGCGAACCTCCAGCTGTTGCCAAACGACAACTCTCTGCTGGGAGTTGTAGTTTGGCAGCAGCTGGAGGCACGCTGGTTAGAAAACACTGCTGTAGAGTGATTTAGCTTTACTTTGGTAAACCAGAAAAGAGTGAGCGCCGCTGCAGGTACCTTTCGGGGGTCTCCTCGTCGCCGGGTGCACAGGGCTGTGATGAGGCTCTTTGGTGTCCGACTCCAAGCAAAGGCGATTCCTGCAGGAGAACAATATGTCCGTGAGTCAGGGGACGGAAACAAAGCACATCCCGGAAATATTCTCCACGACTATGCGACTAAAATGCGAAAACGGTCAACGGCTCATCGGTCGATCAACATATAGGACAATGCAGATACAACCTTACCTTATGCTGCTGTTTATGGCGGACTGTTCCCCAATAGACTAAGGCTGCATTCACCTCTCGTTTTTGCAATACGGTTCCCGTATCCGGTTTCAGTGTAAAAAACGTATGGAACCGTATTGCGAACCGTATGTATAGACATGTAATTGAAAACCGTATGCCAAACGTAGCATCCGGTTGTGAGCGTTTTGCATCATTTACGCTTTTATCCGTTTTTTTCCTGTACGGTTTTATGTCCGGGTGAAAAACGTATAAGTTTTTTTTTTTTTTTTAAATGGTGGTCAATGGGAACCGTACGGTTGGTTCCATCCGGCTTGTACAATATGGTTTTGCAGTTTGCACATGCGCAGTGCACGCCGAAAGTTCTTCCCACAAATAGAACAAGAAGAACTTTAATTAAGGACAAACAAAACCGTATCCGTTTCTTTTTTCAAAAAACTTATATAAACTTATGCAACCGGACATCTGTTTTCAAACCGTATACGGATTAAAACTGTACAGAGGTCTATACGGTTGTATACGGTTCGATCCGGTTTTGAGACATTATTTTTATTTAATTTTTTACATAAAAAACTGAAACGGGAACCGTATTGCAAAAACGAGAAGTGAATGCAGCCTAAAACAGCAGGAGGGTCAGTGTCCACCAATACGTGGCTCTTCTGCCGTTGCGAAAAACACTGCAACTCCCAGCATGTCCTGACAACAGCATTCTGGGTGCAATAGTTTTGCAACAGCCGTAAAGCGACACTATAGAGATCACAGTGGTGGACGGTCGACTATCTAGATCAGTGTTACCCAACCAGGGGGCCTTCAGCTGTTGCAAAACTACAACTCCCAGCATGCCCGGACAGCCTTCGGCTGTCCGGGCATGCTGGGAGTTGTAGTTTTGCTAGTTCTAGATTGCTGTTAATATACACAAACAAAAAGCTGCAAAAACATGGAGGAAGCACAAGGGCAGGGGAAGCAACATGTTAATACAGGCAGCGAGCAGCGACAGATGTTTGCGCACACACACAAGCGAGCACAATCACAATTCACAAGCGATGTTGTTAGCGGATGATGGGAGTGCAGCCGGATACAACAACCCGCCACATCCAAAATCAGGTGAATATGCAACAGCTGCTGGATCGTCCCCCCCCTTAGTGCAATCCCGGGACCCCCTTCTCTTCCCCCTATAGCAGCGGTCTCCCAACTGTGGCCCTCCAGATGGTGCAAAACTACAACCCACAGCATGTCATTGGCTGGCCGAGCATGCTGGGAGTTGTAGTTCTGCAACATCTGGAGGGTCACAGTTTGGAGACCACTGTACAGTAGAATGGACCCCCCTTTCCCCCTATGGACATTATTGCACACAAGTATTAAGTGGATGGATCATGAGTGTTCAATGGAGCGGAGGTTAAAGGGGAACTCCGCTAGTTAAAGGAGTAGTGCAGTGAAATATATCTTATCCCATATCCAAAGGATAGGGCATAAGTTATAGATCGTGAGGGGTCCGGTCACTGGGACCCCCTGCCACGATCTCCTGAACGGGTCCCCAGCAGTCATCTGGAAGCGGCCGTTTCGACCTCCGCAGGAAGCTGTGGCAGACACGCCCCCTCCGTGTATCTCTATGGGATACATGGAGGGCGCGTGTTGGCCGCCGGTCCATGCAGGGGTCGGCACGCCCCCTCCCAACAGACTGCCGGGGCCCCATCCAGCGACAGGACTCCCCGCAATCTATAACTTTGCATAGGTGATAAAGGAGTTCAATAGTGAAATATAACTTAACAACTATTCCCCTTTTCCCAGGATAGGGCATAAGTGTCTTATTTCAGGGGGTCCAACAGTTGGGACCCCCTGCGATATCCTGCCCGGCGCCTCGGCTCTCCTCATGCGCAGAGCGGCCACTACTCAGTGGTGGTCCCTCCGTGCATGGGGAGAGCCGGGCAGGATATCAAGGGGGTCCCAGTGGTTTGACCCCCTGAAATAAGACACTTATGCCCTATCCTGTGTATAGGGGATACGTTGTTAACTGCTAGAGTTCCCCTTTAATAGCCGCCACCTTCCTCCAAGCGGCAGGGTCAATTCCCGATGCAACAATCCACAATGAGCGCGGTCGTCCGGTTGTTGCTATAGGATCCAACTGACTTCCTCTGCACTGGATACAATTGTATCTGAGCAGTAACCACAGGAGACAAAATAATAGATTAACCTCTGCACCGCCGCGCTGACATCTGACGGGGGGGGATCCACTTAGCAGGATTTTCGTGGTTATTGAAACGTACGCGGGACATAAGTCGAGGGCCAATCCTTACGTATCGGATCAGTGGAATCTACAATGCGGTTATTAGACGGTAATTTCGGGGACTGAGACCGCACATCCCTTCTAGAGATCAGGACCATAAAATGGAGACCGCGGAGGGGAATACATTTACGTTTTTTAACTCTTTAGAATAGTTTCACATTCTTGTGCCTCAGAAGGTCTGTGGGTCCGATGACCTGGAGGTCAGACAGGTCCATAACCCTGAAGACACAACAATGCGCATGTAATGCACTGGTGTGAATGCGGCTGTACGCCGAGATAGTGTAAGATCCTCCATAATAGAGAAAACACAATACGTCCTAGTACGTCCCACTCTCCCTTAAAGGAGTACTCCGCCCACAGACATCTTATCCCCTTAGCCAAAGGATAGGGCAGTGTTTCCCAGCCAGGGTGCCTCCAGCTGTTGCAAAACTACAACTCCCAGCATGCCCAGACAGCCAAAGGCTGTCCGGGGATGCTGGGAGTTGTAGTTTTGCAACAGCTGGAGGCACCCTGGTTGGGAAACACTGTGATAGGGGATAAGATGTCTGACTCGCGGGGGTCCCACCATATTGTTAGAATATCAGGTGCTGCACGGAGATATTTCAATGTTTCCCAACCAGGGTGCCTCCAGCTGTTGCAAAACTACAACTCCCAGCATTCCCGGACAGCCTGAGAGAAAAGAATACAAGCGTGTGCGTGTACAAGTCCCTAGGCCAGTATGGCTTTGGCTGTCCGGGCATGTAGTTTTGCAACAGCTGGAGGCATCCTGGTTGGGAAACACTGCCCTATCCTTTGGTTAGGGGTCCTGCACGGAGATCACGGGAGGTCCCAGCACCAGGACCCCCCCCCATGATGAGACATCTTATCCCCTATCCTTTGGATAGGGGATAAGATGTCTGTGGGCAGAGTGCCCCTTTAAGACTGGGAATGTTGTACGTCAATATCCTATCGGTTAGGCTTCATTCGCACTACGTAATTTCCAAATAATGAAATTCCGCTCGGAAATTAGGTGCAGCAGCCTCCGTTGTCTTGAATGGGATTCTGCTGCACCGTGCGCGATGCTGAATCTCAGCGACAAATTCACAATTCGTACTACCGAAAAAAAATGAACGTAGTCATCATCCAATGAAAAATGAGTGCAGACTGCATTGCCGTCAATGGTGACTGTGCAGGTCCGAGCAGTCCTAGCGCCAAAGGATTTCGGCGACATCTGACAGACGGAATCTCCACCCCGGACTCTCTCTAGTCGGGGATTCCGTAGTGTGAACGAAGCCGTTCTTTGAAATGACTCTGTATTAATTGCAGAGACCCCAATCTCGGGCCGTGTCCTCCTCTTGGTTGTCCTGGTTGCAGTTGTATCTCTATCGTACAGATGGATGAAGAACAAAACCTTAATATATCAGGGTCCTGGTGAGACAATGGTGCAAGTCCTGGACACGGTCATGGACAAAACGTAAGTTAATGTTGGTAAGTGCATGGGGGTCCGAAAACCCTGGGGTCAGAGGTTAGTGTTAGAATTAGGTTGGTGGGTCATGCGGTGCACCGGTCCAGTGCAGCGGGGAGGTCGGAGGGGCATGCGCTGAGAAACTACAAAGCATGCAGCGACTGGGGGTGACCTGTGATCCCCCCATTGTGCCCCCTCACCCCAGGATGTGACTTTTACTTACACCATGAGGCAGGGGGTCTCCGTTGCTTTGCCCGGAGGAATACAGGTTGACGTATTCCCCATCTCCCGGCTCATCACTCGCATTTTCATTCTACGGCGGGAAGAGGGAATGTTTGGCAATTGTCTCTATTTTACATGTCTGCTGAGTGTAGGGGTCACAACAAGGGACAGTCTAAAAAGTGAGGTCACTGTGTATATATATTACATTACTGATCCTGTACTGATCCTGAGTTATATCCTGTATTATACTCCAGAGCTGTACTCACTATTCTGCTGGTGAGATCACTGTGTACATACATTACATTACTTATCCTGTACTGATCCTGAGTTATATCCTGTATTATATTCCAGAGCTGTACTCACTATTCTGCTGGTGAGGTCACTGTGTACATACATTACTTATCCTGTACTGATCCTGAGTTATATCCTGTATTATACTCCAGAGCTGTACTCACTATTCTGCTGGTGAGGTCACTGTGTACATACATTACTTATCCTGTACTGATCCTGAGTTATATCCTGTATTATACTCCAGAGCTGTACTCACTATTCTGCTGGTGAGATCACTGTGTACATACATTACATTACTTATCCTGTACTGATCCTGAGTTATATCCTGTATTATACTCCAGAGCTGTACTCACTATTCTGCTGGTGAGATCACTGTGTACATACATTACATTACTTATCCTGTACTGATCCTGAGTTATATCCTGTATTATACTCCAGAGCTGTACTCACTATTCTGCTGGTGAGATCACTGTGTACATACATTACATTACTTATCCTGTACTGATCCTGAGTTATATCCTGTATTATACTCCAGAGCTGTACTCACTATTCTGCTGGTGAGGTCACTGTGTACATACATTACATTACTTATCCTGTACTGATCCTGAGTTATATCCTGTATTATACCCCAGAGCTGTACTCACTATTCTGCTGGTGAGGTCACTGTGTACATACATTACATTACTTATCCTGTACTGATCCTGAGTTATATCCTGTATTATACCCCAGAGCTGTACTCACTATTCTGCTGGTGAGGTCACTGTGTACATACATTACTTATCCTGTACTGATCCTGAGTTATATCCTGTATTATACTCCAGAGCTGTACTCACTATTCTGCTGGTGAGGTCACTGTGTACATACATTACATTACTTATCCTGTACTGATCCTGAGTTATATCCTGTATTATACTCCAGAGCTGTACTCACTATTCTGCTGGTGAGGTCACTGTGTACATACATTACATTACTTATCCTGTACTGATCCTGAGTTATATCCTGTATTATACTTCAGAGCTGCACTCACTATTCTGCTGGTGAGGTCACTGTGTACATCCATTACATTACTTATCCTGTACTGATTCTGAGTTATATCCTGTATTATACTCCAGAGCTGTACTCACTATTCTGCTGGTGAGGTCACTGTGTACACACATTACTTATCCTGTACTGATACTGAGTTATATCCTGTATTATACTCCAGGGCTGTACTCACTATTCTGCTGGTGAGGTCACTGTGTACATACATTACATTACTTATCCTGTACTGATCCTGAGTTATATCCTGTATTATACTCCAGAGCTGTACTCACTATTCTGCTGGTGAGGTCACTGTGTACATTACATTACTGATCCTGTACTGATCCTGAGTTATATCCTGTATTATACTCCTGAGCTGCACTCACTATTCTGCTGGTGAGGTCACTGTGTACATACATTACATTACTTATCCAGTACTGATCCTGAGTTATATCCTGTATTATACTCCAGAGCTGTACTCACTATTTTGCTTGTGAGGTCACTGTGTACATTACATTATATTACTTATCCTGTACTGATCCTGAGTTATATCCTGTATTATACCCCAGAGCTGTACTCACTATTCTGCTTGTGAGGTCACTGTGTACATTACATTATATTACTTATCCTGTACTGATCCTGAGTTATATCCTGTATTATACTCCAGAGCTGTACTCACTATTCTGCTGGTGAGGTCACTGTGTACATACATTACATTACTTATCCTGTACTGATCCTGAGTTATATCCTGTATTATACCCCAGAGCTGTACTCACTATTCTGCTGGTGAGGTCACTGTGTACATACATTACTTTTGCCCCTATATAACAAGGATGTAACACGTCTTCTCTTCCCTGTAATGTTGGGTGAGGTGACAGCAGCTCTGAAGACATTTAAGTGGAGTTCCCCTTTAGCGCGCACTGTGCAGCGATGATATCACGTGGACACGATCAGGGGAGAGGACACGTATCCTAACAAGGCCTCGTTGAATGAATCTGCACTCAGTCTGAGGCAATGTTTCTCAACCAGGGTGCCTCCAGCTGTTGCAAAACTACAGCTCCCAGCAGTTGGACCACTCTTTCTATAACCATCAATAAGCTTCTTACACCTCTCAGCCGGAATGTTGGACCACTCTTCCTATAAGCATCAATAAGCTTCTTACACCTCTCAGCCGGAATGTTGGACTCTTCCTTTACAAACTGCTCCCGGTCTCTTATTGGAAGGCGCCTTTTCCCAACAGTAATTATAAGATCTCTCCACAGGTGATCAATGGGATTTAGATCTGGACTCATTGCTGACACTTCAGAACTCTCCAGCGCTTTGTTGTCATCCATTTCTGGGGCTTTTTGACGTATGTTTGGGGTCATTGTCCTGCTGGAAGACCCAAGATCTCGGACACAAACCCAGCTTTCTGACACTGGGCTGTACAGTGCGACCCAAAATCCATTGGTAATCCTCAGATTTCATGATGTCTTGTACACATTCAAGACCCCCAGTGCCAGAGGCAGCAAAACAACCCAAAACATCACTGACCTCCCCCATATGTCACTGTAGGTTCTGTGTTCTTTTCTTTGTAGGCCTCATTCCGTTTTCGGTAAACAGTAGAATGATGGGCTTTACCAAAAAGCTCTATCTTGGTCTCATCTGTCCACAAGACGTTTTCCCAGAAGGGTTTTGGTTACTCAAGTTCATTTTGGTAAAATGTAGTCTTGCTTTTTTCTGTCACTGTGTCAGCAGTGTGGTCCTCCTGGGTCTCCTCCATAGTGGGGTCCTCCTGGGTCTCCTCCATAGTGGGGTCCTCCTGGGTCTCCTCCATAGTGGGGTCCTCCTGGGTCTCCTCCATAGTGGGGTCCTCCTGGGTCTCCTCCATAGCGTTTCATTTCATTTAAATGTGGATGGACAGTTCGCGCTGACACTGATACTCTCTGAGCCTGCAGGACAGCTTGAATATCTTTGGAACTTGTTTGGGGCTGCTTATCCACCATCCGGACTATCCTGTGTTGACACCTTTCATCAATTTTTCTCTTCCATCCTCGCCCAAGGAGATTAGTGCAATGGGTTGCAAACTTCTTGATAATGTTGCGCACTGTGGACAAAGGCAAATCTAGATCTCTGGACATGGACTTGTAACCTGGAGATTTAGTTTGGTGACATTATGTCCAATTTGCTTTTTTTCCTCCTTTTTTGGTTTAGTTCCAATACACACAAAGGGAATAAACATGTGTATAGCAAAACCTGTGTTACTGCAATCCTTTCCTGTGAGAAATCCTTCATTTTCTAGAAAAATGTCAGGGGTGCCAACATTTACGGCCATGACTGTATATCCATAATGCTGCAATATAGTGGTTCAGACCTAACTAACTGTCAATGGACTCATAGCACCGGTGATGCATCCTGCAAATCAACAAATCCAAGAACTACCCAGCAAATATCTATAAAAATGACAGCACCACAGGCTACAAGTGCCTCTTCATGCTCTGTTTAACCCATTAGTACAACTGTCTGCTACTTTCGGTAAAAATAAGTAAATGTTGGTCTCTTATTTGTCTCCATGGGCAAGAGGAGACTCATATGCTGCTGATGCATTATTCAAATCCCTAATGCGCTTACGCAGTTCAGGCCATGAAGACCGAGTGTGGCACAAACTGCGTAAGCGTATAGATAATTTGATGTATACACCTGAAGGTATTATCTATTCCATGGTGCTGCAGCTGGAATATACCGATTCCCATTGTATTATATTTGCCTCCCCCAGGACATAAAGGAGCTTTCTGGATACACTGCACACCTAGCAAAGACGGCCTGAGGATACGGATGAAAAGCATATGCACAGCTGTGGGGTGTCACATGTAGGGGTATTGTGGGGTGTCACATGTAGGGGTATTGTGGGGTGTCACATGTAGGGGTATTGTGGAGTGTCACATGTAGGGGTATTGAGGGGTGTCACATGTAGGGGTATTGTGGGGTGCCACATGTAGGGGTATTGTGGGGTGCCACATGTAGGGGTATTGTGGGGTGCCACATGTAGGGGTATTGTGGGGTGCCACATGTAGGGGTATTGTGGGGTGCCACATGTAGGGGTATTGAGGGGTGCCACATGTAGGGGTATTGTGGGGTGCCACATGTAGGGGTATTGTGGGGTGCCACATGTAGGGGTATTGTGGGGTGCCACATGTAGGGGTATTGTGGGGTGCCACATGTAGGGGTATTGAGGGGTGTCACATGTAGGGGTATTGAGGGGTGTCACATGTAGGGGTATTGAGGGGTGTCACATGTAGGGGTATTGAGGGGTGTCACATGTAGGGGTATTGTGGGGTGTCACATGTAGGGGTATTGTGGGGTGTCACATGTAGGGGTATTGAGGGGTGTCACATGTAGGGGTATTGAGGAGTGTCACATGTAGGGGTATTGTGGGGTGCCACATGTAGGGGTATTGTGGGGTGCCACATGTAGGGGTATTGAGGGGTGTCACATGTAGGGGTATTGAGGGGTGTCACATGTAGGGGTATTGAGGGGTGTCACATGTAGGGGTATTGTGGGGTGTCACATGTAGGGGTATTGTGGGGTGTCACATGTAGGGGTATTGTGGGGTGTCACATGTAGGGGTATTGAGGGGTGTCACATGTAGGGGTATTGAGGGGTGTCACATGTAGGGGTATTGTGGGGTGTCACATGTAGGGGTATTGTGGGGTGTCACATGTAGGGGTATTGTGGGGTGTCACATGTAGGGGTATTGTGGGGTGTCACATGTAGGGGTATTGTGGGGTGCCACATGTAGGGGTATTGTGGGGTGCCACATGTAGGGGTATTGTGGGGTGCCACATGTAGGGGTATTGTGGGGTGCCACATGTAGGGGTATTGTGGGGTGCCACATGTAGGGGTATTGTGGGGTGCCACATGTAGGGGTATTGTGGGGTGTCCTTGTATCCACAATACTCCGGTGCAGAGATTGGTGGAACACGATGTCCATAGATCCTCCCATCTATTGCACATGGTTGTTATATGAAGGCAACGAGACGGCCGGGCACAGACATAAGCAATGGAGACGATGAAAGCGGCAGCAGCGGTGCAGCATGGGGGTGATGAGACAGAAGCAGGTTCGCCAGCCACAAACATATCCCCCCCCCCCAAAACACATGAACCCATCCGGCCGAACCCCCCATCCCATCCCCCGCCTCCCGTTCTCACCGCTGATGTCTGCAGAGAGCTGGAGAAAGGAGGCTCAAAAGGAAGGCAGGCAGGAGGGGTCCCGCAGGAGCTGCCACCCTGAGAGGAGGGTAAGGGAGGGCAGAGAGGGGCTGGAGGAGCGGGCATGGAGTCCGGGAGGACCTGGGTGAAGCGGGAAGAGTAAAAGATGGCGGGATTCAGCAGGGGGAGGGCAGGCGCCTGACTGTGGGGGGCAAAATCCTGGGAGTAGGAGCGGAACACAGATTTATACTGTGGAGGGGGGAGGAGAGGGTTAAAGGGGAACAAGGAAAGAGACAGAGAAGGTAAAAAGAAAAGCAGATTAGTGTAAAAAGCAGGTTTAGTCCCTGAACTTCCTGCATCCAGAATACGGTCCCTGAGAGACTGACACACAGAAACGAAACACCTGACTGAGCGTGAATGGGCTCTTACCCCTTATGTTGGCAGAGACCCCCCCACAACCTTCCTGTCCTGTTATAACATGAAGCATCTCAGAAAGCAAGAAGACAAACTGCAGCTGCATCTCCCCCCTCCCCCCGATGGACATTATCGGCTTCACAGAAGTTGTAGGATGGTTCTTATTTCTTATCTGCAGAATATGAAGCGTCACTCCTGGCCGTGCATTGCAAAGAAGTGGATGACGCGGCCGCCCGCGGCACATTACACCGCCATCTGTCATCGCTGCCGCTATGAATGCAGACAGCGCCTGCGGGGTAAGGAGAGACCGCCCGCAGCCGGGTCCCCGCCTCCCGTGATTCCTATCATAACATTAGGTAATCGCTATCTATGCGCTTCTACCTGCAGGGCGTACATTCCCCGCATCAACTCTGCAGCATCTGTAGCCTCGGAAATCCCAACTAAGCGGCTCCGCACACTTGGTACCAGCATTCCCCAAAAATAAGGCCTATTGTGCCTTTTCAATCTGTGCAGAATATAAGACCCACACCAAATAAATAAATAAGACACCCCCCCCCCCAAAAAAAAAAATGAAATAAAATAAGACACACCCCCAAAAAAATGCCTCCCCCACCAAAAATAGGGTAGGGAGAAACTACTGTAAATAATCCATTGGCACAGGGGTGGGAGGAGGGGGATCACTTACCGTAATATGGCACAAGAGGATCAGAGGGGGAGATTGAAATGGCACAGGGGTATCAGGGGTGGGGGAAGGGGGTCACTTAAAATGACACAGGGGGGGGGGGGATCAGAGAGGGGAATCAAAAATGGCACAGGAGGATTAGAAGGGGGTACTAAAATAGTAATCTGATCCTCCTGCGCCATTTTTACGGTATTGATTCCACCTCTTCCCCAATAAGATAAGCTCTCTCTGTGCCCCATTATGTGATTATCTCTGTGCCCCCTTATTCTGTGATCTGCCCTCATGCCCTGGGCTCTCTGTGCCCCCTTATTCTGTGATCTGCCCTCATGCCCTGGGCTCTCTGTGCCCCCTTATTCTGTGATGATCTGCTCTCATGCCCTGGGCTCTCTGTGCCCCCTTATTCTGTGATGATCTGCTCTCATGCCCTGGGCTCTCTGTGCCCCCTTATTCTGTGATGATCTGCCCTCCTGCCCTGGGCTCTCTGTGCCCCCTTATTCTGTGATCTGCCCTCATGCCCTGGGCTCTCTGTGCCCCCTTATTCTGTGATGATCTGACCTCATGCCCTGGGCTCTCTGTGCCCCCTTATTCTGTGATGATCTGCCCTCCTGCCCTGGGCTCTCTGTGCCCCCTTATTCTGTGATGATCTGCCCTCATGCCCTGGGCTCTGTGCCCCCCCCATTCTGTGATGATCTGCCCTCATGCCCTGGGCTCTGTGCCCCCCCCATTCTGTGATGATCTGCCCTCATGCCCTTGGCTCTCTGTGCCCCCCTATTTTGTGATGATCTGCCCTCATGCCCTGGGCTCTCTGTGCCCCCTTATTCTGTGATGATCTGCCCTCATGCCCTGGGCTCTCTGTGCCCACTTATTCTGTGATCTGCCCTCATGCCCTGGGCTCTCTGTGCCCCCCCATTCTGTGATGATCTGCCCTCATGCCCTGGGCTCTGTGCCCCCTTATTCTGTGATCTGCCCTCCTGCCCTGGGCTCTCTGTGCCCCCCCCATTCTGTGATGATCTGCCCTCATGCCCTGGGCTCTCTGTGCCCCCTTATTCTGTGATCTGCCCTCATGCCCTGGGCTCTGTGCCCCCCCCCCCCCCCCATTCTGTGATGATCTGCCCTCATGCCCTGGGCTCTGTGCCCCCTTATTCTGTGATGATCTGCCCTCATGCCCTGGGCTCTCTGTGCCCCCCCCCATTCTGTGATGATCTGCCCTCATGCCCTGGGCTCTCTGTGCCCCCCATTCTCCGGCCGCCCTGTTCCTTCCCTTCACACATCCCCTCCTCCTTCCTTCCTTCCCGGGATTCTTGCATGCCGCAGTCTGCCTGCGGAATCCCAGCTATGCGCTCGCACAGTAGGAAGCTGCAGCCGCTCCCCCTCCCTACAAAATAATCTCCTTTCCATATGGTCCACATGGCGTTTCTCTCCACTGTATCCACCGGGGGCGCTGTAAGACCAGAACAGCCTCCGGAGGAGTGAAAACTGATCCCTGTGATCCCTCTGGGGTAAGAACAGGTGAGAGAAGACTGAACGCTCCGACCACACGGGGGGGGGGGGGGGGGTTGAGGCGGCTGAGAACGCGGTGCAGCCTGCGATCCCAAGTCATGCATCATCTTTAGGCCATGTTCACATGACGGAAAATCTGCAGAATCCAGCCGTGAGAACATAGCCTTAGAGACTTACAATGTACACAGGAGGGAATCACTTCATGGTCACCTGGTCTCAAGAGAATCTGATACACTAGGGTTAGGGGGGGGTTGGGTAATGGGGGTCGGAATTCCCATTTAATTCAATGTGCAGTAAATTTTTGGGGAATTTCCAAGCAGAAATTTTTTTTCTGAAATTCTCTGACCGAGAATGAGCCGGGAGAAGAGCGACGTGCGGCTTGGACCCGGACCCATGGACTTTAATCGTAAGTTTGTCTGGTCAAAACTTTTCACATGTTGCAGAGTTATAGTAAAAGATTGTTTAAAGTGACAGTGCCCATTTAAGTTTTTGGTTAGGGCACTGTTCCCCAACCAGGGTGCCTCCAGCTGTTGCAAAACTACAACTCCCAGCATGCCCGGACAGCCGTTGGCTGTCCGGACATGCTGGGAGTTGTAGTTTTGCAACAGCTGGAGGCACCCTGGTTGGGGAACACTGGTCTAGACCTATATATAGGCCCAAGTACACACAGGCTCTAGTGATGCTACATAACTAACTACGGCTCTAGTTCTCACATCCACAGCAGAGGAGGAGGCAATGAAGCGGAGACAATGAAGCGGAGACACTCACCGAAGGCACAGGGAAGGAGCCATGGCGGCTCAGAAAGCAGTTAGAGACGGACAGACTGATGCCCTGAGGGTGGCCCCCGTCCTCGGGTGCGAAGACCCCTTTGGTTGGCTGTGTACAGTACGAGACAGAGGAGAAGGAAGAAGCAGCAAAGGAGGAGGCCTGCTGGAAGAAGAAGAAGAAGAAGACGACATACAGAGAGGAGGGGGATAAGAGAGATCCCAGGAGACATCACAGGCCTGACTGCTACACAGCGCCCCCTATACTACACAGCGCCCCCTATACTGACCAATGACTACACAGCGCCCCCTACACTGACCAATGACCACACAGCGCCCCCTATACTGACCAATGACCACACAGCACCCCCTATACTGACCAATGACTACACAGCGCCCCCTATACTGACCAATGACTACACAGCGCCCCCTATACTGACCAATGATTACACAGCGCCCCCTATACTGACCAATGACCACACAGCGCCCCCTATACTGACCAATGACTACACAGCGCCCCCTATACTGAACATGACTACACAGCGCCCCCTATACTGAACATGACTACACAGCGCCCCCTATACTGACCAATGACCACACAGTGCCCCCCTATACTGAACATGACTACACAGCGCCCCCTATACTGACCGATGACTACACAGCGCCCCCTATACTGAACATGACTACACAGCGCCCCCTATACTGACCAATGACCACACAGCGCCCCCTATACTGACCAATGACCACACAGCGCCCCCTATACTGACCAATGACTACACAGCGCCCCCTATACTGAACACGACTACACAGCGCCCCCTATACTGAACATGACTACACAGCGCCCCCTATACTGACCAATGACCACACAGCGCCCCCTATACTGACCAATGACTACACAGCGCCCCCTATACTGACCAATGACTACACAGCGCCCCCTATACTGAACACGACTACACAGCGCCCCCTATACTGAACATGACTACACAGCGCCCCCTATACTGAACATGACTACACAGCACCCCCTATACTGACCAATGACCACACAGCGCCCCCTATACTGACCAATGACTACACAGCGCCCCCTACACTGAACATGACTACACAGCGCCCCCTATACTGAACATGACTACACAGCGCCCCCTATACTGACCTATGACCACACAGCGCCCCATATACTGACCTATGACCACACAGCGCCCCCTACACTGTCCAATGACTGATGATATGACTACACAGCGCCCCCTACACTGAACATGACTACACAGCGCCCCCTACACTGTCCAATGACTGATGATATGACTACACAGCGCCCCCTACACTGAACATGACTACACAGCGCCCCCTACACTGAACATGACTACACAGCGCCCCCTACACTGACCAATGACTGATGATATGACTACACAGCGCCCCTTACACTGAACATGACTACACGGCGCCCCCTACACTCACCAGTGACTGATATGACTACACAGCTCCCCCTACACTGACCAATGATATGACTACACAGCGCCCCCTACCCTGGGGACATAACTCCAGTCTATAACCAATATGGAGGTACATGTGGTTAAACGGCCTCTGCTTGTGGGGTTTATGTAAAACTTTAAAAGTTCTTCCCTTTCCTCAGAATAAGGGACAACCATCAGTCCCCACTGCAGGGACACCCATCGACCCTAAAGATCAGAGGTTCCCTGTCCCCCAAGTGAATGCAGCAGGAACTTCTAGGGGTCGTCCAGCATTAGAAAAACATGGCTGCTTTATTTTCCCTTCCCAAAAAACAGGCCCCTCCCCCCCCATTTATGTGCGGTATTACAACAATGTCTAGCAGAATACACTCAACAAGAGGGTTAATGAGCTGCGACCGGTGTCCTCCCCGATCCCGACCGCTGCCAGGAACATGTGAACTGCTGGGCCAATCCATCCTGAGCTATCTTCTATCCTAAGTGTCTTTGGATAGGGGGTGGGGGGTTCCACCACTGAATCCCTGGCGATCTCTGTGCAGTACCTAGTGCAGGCGGCGGGGTCATGACATCACAGCCACGCCCCTCGTGATGTCACACCACGCCCCTCAATGCAAGTCTATGGGAGGGGGCCCCCTCCCCTAGACTTGCATTGAGGGGGCGTGGCGTGACATCACGAGAGGCGTGGCCGAGACATCATGACCCAACCGCCCCTGCTCCAAAGCATTCGGAACGTAATGTTCCGAATGCGGGGGCAGCGGAGTACCCCTAAAAAGGCATAGAAGCTGCAATCCACAGTGTCCTATTACAGGATAATTTAAGGGGTACATTGAGGTTATGGGGTCCCCTTCAGTAGGGGATCAGGAGTCCATGACTATGGGTTCAGCTAAGACCCTGATATAATGAAGCACAGTGTGCAGCGCTGCAGCGGAGAGCGTTACCCCCATATAGTGCTGTTCTTACCAGCTGCCTCTGTTTCGGGGGTAGGGCAGGGGGCGGGGCTCGCTCCACACCACCGGCTTCCGGGCCGCTGAAGGAGTCGTTGAAGCCGTAGACCTCGCGCAGGTGCTTGTTCTTCTGCTGGTAGATGTGCTCGTTCTGCGGCGTCTGGTAGAACACGGACGGCTGCGGCTCGGAATAATCCTCCACGAAACGCATGTACGTCATCACTGTGGGACAGGGGAAACGGAGAAATTGTAAAATTGGAAACTATTTCACTCTCCCCCCCCCCAGGGCATTATGGGAGTTGTAGTCTTGAAACAGCTGGGCACCCACAAGTTGCACATACACTGCTCAAAAAACATAAAAGTGACACATAAACCACACAATGTAACTCCAAGTCACTGACACTTGTGTGAGATCCCACTGTCCACTCAGGAAGAACACTGATTGATAATCAATTTCACATGGAACAGACAACACGTGGAAATTATAGGCAATTAGCAAGACAACCCCAATAAAGGAGTGGTTCTGCAGGTGGTGACCACAGACCACTTCTCAGTTCCTATGCTTCCTGGCTGATGTTTTGGTCACTTTTGAATGCTGGCGGTGCTTTCACTCTAGTGGTAGCATGAGACGGAGTCTACAACCCACACAAGAGGCTCAGGTAGTGCAGCTCATTCAGGATGGCACATCAATGCGAGCTGTGGCAAGAAGGTTTGCTGTGTCTGTCAGCGTAGTGTCCAGAACATGGAGGCACTGCCAGGAGAAAGACCAGTACATCAGGAGACGTGGAGGAGGCCGTAGAAGGGCAACAACCCAGCAGCAGGACCGCTACCTCCACCTTTGTGCAAGGAGAAGCAGGAGGAGCACTGCCAGAGCCCTGCAAAATGACCTCCAGCAGGCCACAAATGTGCATGTGTCCACTCAAACGGTCAGAAACAGACTCCATGAGGGTGGTATGAGGGCCCGATGCCCACAGGTGGGGGTTGTGCTTACAGCCCAACACCGTGCAGGACGTTTGGCATTTGCCAGAGAACACCAAGATTGGCAAATTCACCACTGGCGCCCTGTGCTCTTCACAGATGAAAGCAGGTTCACACTGAGCACATGTGACAGTCTGGAGACGCTGTGGAGGACGTTCTGCTGCCTGCAACATCCTCCAGCATGACCGGTTTAGTGGTGAGTCAGTTATGGTGTGGTGTGGCATTTCTTTGGGGGGGCCGCACAGCCCTCCATGTGCTTGCCAGAGGTAGCCTGACTGCCATTAGGTACCGAGATGAGATCCTCAGACCCCTTGTGAGACCATATGCTGGTGCGGTTGGGTTCCTCCTAATACAAAACAATTCTAGACCTCATGTGGCTGGAGTGTGTCAGCAGTTCCTGCAAGAGGAAGGCATTGATGCTATGGACTGGCCGCCCGTTCCCCTGAATCCGATTGAGCACATCTGGGACGTCTCGC
This sequence comes from Hyla sarda, assembly GCF_029499605.1. Lineage (NCBI taxonomy): Eukaryota > Metazoa > Chordata > Amphibia > Anura > Hylidae > Hyla > Hyla sarda. The sequence continues at coordinate 4,253,083 of NC_079197.1, forward strand.
TCCATCCACCACAGACTGTCCAGGAGTTGGCGGATGCTTTAGTCCAGGTCTGGGAGGACATCCCTCAGGAGACCATCCCCCACCTCATCAGGATCATGCCCAGGTGTTGTAGGGAGGTCATACGGGCACGTGGAGGCCACACACACTACTGAGCCTCATTGGGACTTGTATTAAGGACATTACATAAAGTTGGATCAGCCTGTAGTGGGGTTTTCCTCTGTGATTTTGAGTGACTCCATATCCAGACCTCCAGGGGTTAATGATTTCCATTGATAATTTTTGGTGATTTTGTTGTCACATTCAACTATGTAAAGAGGAAAGTATCTCATACGATTAGTTCATTCATTCAGATCTGTGTTATCGCAGTGTTACCTTTATTTTTTTGAGCAGTGTACACCAGTGTGCATACAGTTTTGCAACAGCTGGAGGCACCCTGGATCGTCAAACACTGCATTTAAGTGCTGTGATTTTCAATGGGCCAAAGTGGTGATCACATAACCCAGTTACAGAAATGAAATGCAATGATGCAATCGCTGTCCGGGCATGCTGGGAGTTGCAGTTTTGCAACACTTGGGAGGCACCCTGGTTAGAAGACACGGCATTAAGCACTGATTTTCTGCAGTAAGCCTAGTAAACACATGACCCAGTTACAGAAATTACATTGCCTTGATGCAACAGCTGTCTGGGAATGCTTTGAGTTGTAGTTTTGCAACAACTGGAGACACCCTGGTTGGAAACATCTAGAGTATAGGGCAGGGGTCACTAAACTGGGCCGCCCCAGCTGTTGCAAAACTACAACTTCCACCTTGCCCAGACAGCCTGATCAGACTGGAGATCACATGACCCAGGTACAGAAATATTATATATTGCTGCAACAGCCATCTGGGCATGCTGGCAGTTGTGCAACAGCTGGAGGCCCTCTGGTTTGAAACTACTAGGGTTTGGGCAGAGGTCTCCAAGCTGTGGTCCTCCAGCTATTGCAAAACTACAATTCCCAGCCTGTCAGGACAGCCGTTGGCTGTCCGGACATGCTGGGAGTTGTAGTTTTGCAACAGCTGGAAACACCCTGGTTGAGAAACACAGCATCAAGCACTGATTTTATGTGGGTCGTATTGGTGATAACATGACCCAGTTACAGAAATGAAATGCATTGATGCAATGCTTGTCCGGGCATGCTGGGAGTTGTAGTTTTGATACAGTTGGAGTCACCCTGGTTGGAAAACACTTTTCTATGACGTTTCCGTATCACTAGGAGGGCGGTGCCCCCCTCCATGGGAGAGTCTACAGGAATTACAATGTCCGGCGCAGGGCACGGGTTATTGTGAGGTCTACAATGCCCAGGACTGAGTGACGGACGGGAGGAAGTGAAGACAGGAACAGCTGCAGGTTATACGTCTCCTCCTATAAAAGTCTATGGGGGGGGGGGGGGGGGAGCAACGGAAAGATGAAAAAGGCAAAGACCACATTATCCAGGAATATGGAGAGAAGAACATAATGAGTGATCAGACTGTACTCCAAGAGCCGCTCATAACGCTCCAGTACTGATATAACCTCTATATATTACATCATATGTGATGATATCAGCCGCTCCTCTTATAACGCTCCAGTACTGATATAATCTCTATATATTACATCATATGTGATGATATCAGCCGCTCCTCTTATAACGCTCCAGTACTGATATAATCTCTATATATTACATCATATGTGATATCAGCCGCTCCTCTTATAACGCTCCAGTACTGATATAATCTCTATATATTACATCATATGTGATGATATCAGCCGCTCCTCTTATAACGCTCCAGTACTGATATAACCTCTATATATTACATCATATGTGATATCATCCGCTCCTCTTATAACGCTCCAGTACTGATATAACCTCTATATATTACATCATATGTGATGATATCAGCCGCTCCTCTTATAACGCTCCAGTACTGATATAACCTCTATATATTACATCATATGTGATGATATCAGCCGCTCCTCTTATAACGCTCCAGTACTGATATAATCTCTATATATTACATCATATGTGATGATATCAGCCGCTCCTCTTATAACGCTCCAGTACTGATATAATCTCTATATATTACATCATATGTGATATCAGCCGCTCCTCTTATAACGCTCCAGTACTGATATAATCTCTATATATTACATCATATGTGATGATATCAGCCGCTCCTCTTATAACGCTCCAGTACTGATATAACCTCTATATATTACATCATATGTGATATCATCCGCTCCTCTTATAACGCTCCAGTACTGATATAACCTCTATATATTACATCATATGTGATGATATCAGCCGCTCCTCTTATAACGCTCCAGTACTGATATAACCTCTATATATTACATCATATGTGATATCAGCCGCTCCTCTTATAACGCTCCAGTACTGATATAACCTCTATATATTACATCATATGTGATGATATCAGCCGCTCCTCTTATAACGCTCCAGTACTGATATAATCTCTATATATTACATCATATGTGATGATATCAGCCGCTCCTCTTATAACGCTCCAGTACTGATATAACCTCTATATATTACATCATATGTGATGATATCAGCCGCTCCTCTTATAACGCTCCAGTACTGATATAACCTCTATATATTACATCATATGTGATGATATCAGCCGCTCCTCTTATAACGCTCCAGTACTGATATAACCTCTATATATTACATCATATGTGACTGATATCAGCCGCTCCTCTTATAACGCTCCAGTACTGATATAACCTCTATATATTACGTCATATGTGATGATATCAGCCGCTCCTCTTATAACGCTCCAGTACTGATATAATCTCTATATATTACATCATATGTGACTGATATCAGCCGCTCCTCTTATAACGCTCCAGTACTGATATAACCTCTATATATTACATATGTGATATCATCCGCTCCTCTTATAATGCTCCAGTACTGATATAATCTCTATATATTACATCATATGTGATGATATCAGCCGCTCCTCTTATAACGCTCCAGTACTGATATAACCTCTATATATTACGTCATATGTGATGATATCAGCCGCTCCTCTTATAACGCTCCAGTACTGATATAATCTCTATATATTACATCATATGTGATGATATCAGCCGCTCCTCTTATAACGCTCCAGTACTGATATAACCTCTATATATTACATCATATGTGACTGATATCAGCCGCTCCTCTTATAACGCTCCAGTACTGATATAATCTCTATATATTACATCATATGTGATGATATCAGCCGCTCCTCTTATAACGCTCCAGTACTGATATAACCTCTATATATTACATCATATGTGATGATATCAGCCGCTCCTCTTATAACGCTCCAGTACTGATATAATCTCTATATATTACATCATATGTGATGATATCAGCCGCTCCTCTTATAACGCTCCAGTACTGATATAACCTCTATATATTACATCATATGTGATGATATCAGCCGCTCCTCTTATAACGCTCCAGTACTGATATAATCTCTATATATTATATCATATGTGATATCAGCCGCTCCTCTTATAACGCTCCAGTACTGATATAATCTCTATATATTACATCATATGTGATGATATCATCCGCTCCTGTTATAACGCTCCAGTACTGATATAATCTCTATATATTACATCATATGTGATATCAGCCGCTCCTCATATAACGCTCCAGTACTGATATAACCTCTATATATTACATCATATGTGACGATATCAGCCGCTCCTCTTATAACGCTCCAGTACTGATATATCCTCTATATATTACATCATATGTGATGATATCAGCCGCTCCTCTTATAACGCTCCAGTACTGATATAACCTCTATATATTACATCATATGTGATGATATCATCCGCTCCTCTTATAACGCTCCAGTACTGATATAACCTCTATATATTACATCATATGTGATATCAGCCGCTCCTCTTATAACGCTCCAATACTGATATAACCTCTATATATTACATCATATGTGATATCAGCCGCTCCTCTTATAACGCTCCAGTACTGATATAATCTCTATATATTACATCATATGTGATGATATCAGCCGCTCCTCTTATAACGCTCCAGTACTGATATAATCTCTATATATTACATCATATGTGATGATATCAGCCGCTCCTCTTATAATGCTCCAGTACTGATATAATCTCTATATATTACATCATATGTGATATCAGCCGCTCCTCTTATAACGCTCCAGTACTGATATAACCTCTATATATTACATCATATGTGACTGATATCAGCCGCTCCTCTTATAACGCTCCAGTACTGATATAACCTCTATATATTACATCATATGTGATGATATCAGCCGCTCCTCTTATAACGCTCCAGTACTGATATAATCTCTATATATTACATCATATGTGATGATATCATCCGCTCCTCTTATAACGCTCCAGTACTGATATAATCTCTATATATTACATCATATGTGATGATATCAGCCGCTCCTCTTATAACGCTCCAGTACTGATATAATCTCTATATATTACATCATATGTGATATCAGCCGCTCCTCTTATAACGCTCCAATACTGATATAACCTCTATATATTACATCATATGTGATGATATCAGCCGCTCCTCTTATAACACTCCAGTACTGATATAACCTCTATATATTACATCATATGTGATGATATCATCCGCTCCTCTTATAACGCTCCAGTACTGATATAACCTCTATATATTACATCATATGTGATGATATCATCCGCTCCTCTTATAACGCTCCAGTACTGATATAACCTCTATATATTACATCATATGTGACTGATATCAGCCGCTCCACTTATAACGCTCCAGTACTGATATAATCTCTATATATTACATCATATGTGATGATATCAGCCGCTCCTCTTATAACACTCCAGTACTGATATAATCTCTATATATTACATCATATGTGATGATATCAGCCGCTCCTCTTATAACGCTCCAGTACTGATATAACCTCTATATATTACATCATATGTGATGATATCATCCGCTCCTCTTATAACGCTCCAGTACTGATATAACCTCTATATATTACATCATATGTGATATCAGCCGCTCCTCTTATAACACTCCAGTACTGATATAATCTCTATATATTACATCATATGTGATGATATCAGCCGCTCCTCTTATAACGCTCCAGTACTGATATAACCTCTATATATTACATCATATGTGATGATATCATCCGCTCCTCTTATAACGCTCCAGTACTGATATAACCTCTATATATTACATCATATGTGATATCAGCCGCTCCTCTTATAACACTCCAGTACTGATATAACCTCTATATATTACATCATATGTGATGATATCATTCGCTCCTCTTATAACGCTCCAGTACTGATATAACCTCTATATATTACATCATATGTGATATCAGCCGCTCCTCTTATAACACTCCAGTACTGATATAACCTCTATATATTACATCATATGTGATGATATCAGCCGCTCCTCTTATAACGCTCCAGTACTGATATAACCTCTATATATTACATCATATGTGATGATATCAGCCGCTCCTATTATAACGCTCCAGTACTGATATATCCTCTATATATTACATCATATGTGATGATATCAGCCGCTCCTCTTATAACGCTCCAGTACTGATATAACCTCTATATATTACATCATATGTGATATCAGCCGCTCCTCTTATAACGCTCCAGTACTGATATAACCTCTATATATTACATCATATGTGATATCAGCCGCTCCTCTTATAACGCTCCAGTACTGATATAATCTCTATATATTACATCATATGTGATGATATCTGCCGCTCCTCTTATAACGCTCCAGTACTGATATAATCTCTATATATTACATCATATGTGATATCAGCCGCTCCTCTTATAACGCTCCAATACTGATATAACCTCTATATATTACATCATATGTGATGATATCATCCGCTCCTCTTATAACGCTCCAGTACTGATATAATCTCTATATATTACATCATATGTGATATCATCCGCTCCTTTTATAACGCTCCAGTACTGATATAACCTCTATATATTACATCATATGTGATGATATCAGCCGCTCCTCTTATAACGCTCCAGTACTGATATAATCTCTATATATTACATCATATGTGATATCATCCGCTCCTCTTATAACGCTCCAGTACTGATATAACCTCTATATATTACATCATATGTGATATCATCCGCTCCTCTTATAACGCTCCAGTACTGATATAACCTCTATATATTACATCATATGTGACTGATATCAGCCGCTCCTCTTATAATGCTTCAGTACTGATATAATCTCTATATATTACATCATATCTGATATCATCCGCTCCTCTTATAACGCTCCAGTACTGATATAACCTCTATATATTACATCATATGTGATATCAGACGCTCCTCTTATAACGCTCCAGTACTGATATAACCTCTATATATTACATCATATGTGATGATATCAGCCGCTCCTCTTATAACGCTCCAGTACTGATATAACCTCTATATATTACATCATATGTGATGATATCAGCCGCTCCTCTTATAACACTCCAGTACTGATATAATCTCTATATATTACATCATATGTGATATCAGCCGCTCCTCTTATAACGCTCCAGTACTGATATAACCTCTATATATTACATCATATGTGATATCAGCTGCTCCTCTTATAACGCTCCAGTACTGATATAACCTCTATATATTACATCATATAGGACTGATATCAGCCGCTCCTCTTATAACGCTCCAGTACTGATATAATCTCTATATATTACATCATATGTGATGATATCAGCCGCTCCTCTTATAACGCTCCAGTACTGATATAACCTCTATATATTACATCATATGTGATATCAGCCGCTCCTCTTATAACGCTCCAGTACTGATATAACCTCTATATATTACATCATATGTGATGATATCAGCCGCTCCTCTTATAACGCTCCAGTACTGATATAACCTCTATATATTACATCATATGTGACTGATATCATCCTCTTAGAACGCTCCAGTACTGATATAATCTCTATATATTACATCATATGTGATATCAGCCGCTCCTCTTATAACGCTCCAGTACTGATATAACCTCTATATATTACATCACATGTGACTGATATCAGCCGCTCCTCTTATAATGCTCCAGTACTGATATAACCTCTATATATTACATCATATGTGATGATATCAGCCGCTCCTCTTATAACGCTCCAGTACTGATATAACCTCTATATATTACATCATATGTGATATCAGCCGCTCCTCTTATAACGCTCCAGTACTGATATAATCTCTATATATTACATCATATGTGATGATATCAGCCGCTCCCCTTATAACGCTCCAGTACTGATATAATCTCTATATATTACATCATATGTGATGATATCAGCCGCTCCTTAATAAGCCCTGGGTGATCCTGGTGAGGGTTTCGGTGCGGATCGCGGCTTGTTGCCAGGGTTACAGGATCTCTGTCCGTGACGTTATTTACAGAGTTTCCCGGCGCCGTCACTGATGCGAACGTCTCATTCATGCAGGAAACTGCAAATTATGCAAAATGACACCGTGTGAGTCGTTCGGGGAGGATCGGGCCATTTTAGGACATCGCAAACCCTGGAGATCATTTATAATCCTGCGCTGGCGGCCGAGCGATTGCATCATCAGCGAAGGAAGACGCAAATCCTGAGGAACTGGACCGGGAGATCCCATTGTTCTTTCAAGGGTAAAAGTTATGGGAAACAGGAAAAACATTCAATCCTCGACATCGGGGGAGGCAGCAGATCGCCATCTAGAGGTGACAAAACCACAACTCCCAGCCGTTGGCTGTCCGGGCACGCTGGGAGTTTTAGTTTTGCTAGAGCTGGAGGGTTGAGTGTGGAGATCACCGTCCTATACCCAAGTGCTCCCAACCAGGGTGCCTCCAGCTGTTGCAAAACTACAACTCCCAGCTTTGGTTGTCTGGGCACGCTGGGAGTTGTAGTTTTGAAACCGCTGGACATGTACAGTTTTGAGTCCTTACGATAGAGCAGTGGTCCCCAGGAACCTTACAGAAACCTACAATACAAGGGACCATAACCCCCATCATCAACGCATGTAGGGAAGCCTAGGAATCCGTAGTCTCACTATCCCTACACCAGTTTTCACACAGTATTGCCGGACACGCCCAAAAACTACAACTCCCAGCATGCCTTGACAGGCCGCAACATCAAGGAGCAGTGTTCCTCCACCTAAGGCTCTTCATGCTACTGCGAAACTACAACTCCCATCATGCCATGACAGCCAAAGGGATTTCTCGCCACACAAACTGTACACTTCCTCTGTCCCTACAACGGTGTTCACCCAGCATTTTAACTCCCAGCATGCCCGGACAGGCTGCAACATTTACAGCAGCGTTTTCCCACAGCTTGTGCAAAACTACAACTCCCATCATGCCTGGACAGCCATGGGAATTGAAGTTTTGCAATGGTTGAGAGAGCTGCAGGCCTATCGAGGCATACAGGCGAGTTGCTCTGCATTGCTGTCAGGGCATGCTGGGAATTGTAGTTCTGCAACAGCCAAAGTGATTCAGGTTGGAGAACAATGTGTTAGGGTATAAGGCTTGAAAAAGCTTGCTGGGAGTAGTAGTTTTGCAAGTTTAAGAGAGCTGCAGGGCATGCATGGAGCTATAATTTTTCAATACAAGGGAGAGCTTTAGTGCATGCTGGGAGTAGTAGTTTTGCAGTTGTTTGAGAGCTGCAGAGAGCTGGGCTTTTTCAATACATGGGAGAGCTGCATGGTTGTGAAGGCATGCTGGGAGTAGTAGTTTTTCAATAGTTTAAGAGCTGCAATAGTTACTTTTACAATATATGGGAGGGCTGCAGGGCATGCTGGGAGTAGTAGTTTTGTAAAAGTTTGAGAGCTGCAGGGAGAGGAACTTTTATAATACATAGATGAGGTGCAGGGCTGTCAGGGCATGCTGGGAGTAGTAGTTTTGCAATCATTTGAGTGCTGCAGTGCATGCTGGAAGCAGTAGTTTGGCAACAACCTTGGGAGTAGTAGTTTTGCAATAGTTGAAGAGCTGCAAGGGAGTTTAACTTTTGCAATATTTGGAAGAGGTGCAGGGCATGCTGGGAGTAGTAGTTCTTGCAACAGCTAAAGAGGCCCGTGAGCACTGAGGTTGTACGTCACTTACTGTGTTTGTTCTTCTTCTCCGGTAGAGGAGGCGGCATCTCGGGAACGTCATCGCTCTCCACCGCGCCAAAGTCGGCCAGGAACTCCACCTGCGACGTGTTCCCGGCCTGAAAGGGCGAAACGGCAGCAAAGGGAGTAGTGGAGGAGGGGGGCAGCAGCAGGTCGTCCTCCGAGATGTTGTCGTACTGGGAGGGGTGGCGCTCGTAGCAGACGCGGGATCCCTCGGGGGTATTAGAAAAGGGTCGAATGCGTTTCTTCTCCGGGAGGGCCGGGGGCAATTCTACGGCAGAGGGGTGAGGCGCCTCGGAGTTCTGAGAGGTGTTAGGAGGCAGCTGAAAACTCTGTCCATGAAATGGGGAACCGGACTCTCCGAGGGATTCGGGGAGAGGACTGAGGACCCCGGTGCCTTGGCCCAGAACTTGGTCAGCACTGGAGAGGTCCTGCTGGAGGAACTCGTAGTCCGGGTCATAGTTATCTGTACGGAAAGAAGAGGGAAATCAGTCAACACCAAGAACTGGAGGGTCTCGTCCCCGTCACACCACCTGCCTATAGGGTCACCATTACAGGGGGGCGGTATTCAACTTTCTAAGGATAAGGAATTGCAGTGACTATCACCCTGTAGCAAAACTACAACTCCAAGCATGCCCTGACAGCCGAAGGCAAGTTAGAGGCTGAGGAATACTGGTCTACAGCAATGTTCCCCATCCTGTGGCATGATGGGAGTTGTAGTTTTGCAACAGCTGGCAAGTTACAGGCTGAGGAATTCTGGTCTACAGCAATGTTCCCCATCCTGTGGCATCCTGGGAGTTGTAGTTGTGCAACAACTGGACAGCCAAAAGTTGGTGAATACTGGGCCGTCACAATATTGCCCAACCTCTGGCATGATGGGAGATGTAATTTTGCAACAGCTGGAGAGCAAAAGGTTGGGGAATACCAGGTTCACAACAATGTTCTCCACCCCGTGGCATGCTGGGAGATGTAGTTGTGCAACAACTGGACAGCCAAAGGTTGGTGGATACTGGGCCGCCACAATATTGCCAAACCTGTGGCATGATGGGAGTTGTAATTATGCAACAGCTGGAGAGCAACAGGTTGGGAAACACTGGACTATAGCAATGTTCTCCAATCTGTGGCTTTCCAGCTGTTGCAAAACCCACTATGCCAGGAAAACCCCAAGATTGTAAGTGCATGCTGGGTGTTGTAGTAGTTTTGCAACAGCTGGGCAGCCACAGGTTGGGGAATAGTGGTCCACAACAATGCTCCCAAACCTGTGGCATGCTGGGACTTGTAGTTTTGCGACAGATGGAAATCAACAGGCTAGGAATTAATGGTTCACAGCAATATTCCCCAAACTGTGGCATGCTGGGATTTGTAGTTTTATGAAAGGGTGGGAAGTCATAAGTTGGGCAACACAGGACTATAGCAATGCTCTTTAAGGGTCTATTCACACGTACAGTATTCTGCGCAGATTTGAAGCTGCGTTCAGTCATTTAGTTTACACTGAAATCTGCAGCAGAAAATCCTGCGCATCAAATCCTGTACGTGTGAATAGACCATTAAGGATCTATTTAGACTTTCCGATACAGTTGAATTAACGCAACCACAGGGGGGCGTCACCCCTCTCTCCCAGATTCCTGCAGAGGAACTATGAATCTGAGAAATATGGGCAACAACCCCAGTGGTCAGAGTAATGATGTTCATATGGGATGTCACTCAGCTTTCCCAAATACTTAAAGGGGTACTCCGCTGCTCAGTGTTTGGAACAAGATGGTCCGAATGCTTAGAGCCGCGCTGGGGGGGGGTCTTGTGATGTCACGGCCCCACTGCAAGTCTATGTGAGGGGGCATGGTGATCGCCACAGGGAAATTTCGTCGGGATGGCACTTTCTTTATTGCATATAGAACGGGGTTACAGCAGCATGCTCGGAGGAAGAAGAACGCGAGCTCGGAGAGCTCGTGGGTAACCGGTGTCGCGGGTGATCGCCACGCCCCTTCCCATAGAATAGCACTGAGTTGGGGCGGAGCCACGATGCCCCGCGCCAAGTGTTCGCAACATTTTGTTCTGATTGCCGAGAAGCGGAATACCCCTTTAAGGTCTCCACGTTCCATTGACACTGTTATGTCTGCGTGTGACAGTCAATACGGAAATCAATGAAAACTTTGTTCCGATTACTGAATATATAAAAATAATTGCCATTCAGGACTCTAGGAAAGCTGAATTGACCCATCCCTCTACATGATGTAATGGATGCAAAAAAGAAACAAAAAAAGTCCAGGACTCCTTGTTACGCGCTGGCGGGTGTTTTTTCTAGTGGTTTTCTTAAGAAATGACGTCGTGCTGTGAATGTCACGTCGCGCAGCGGTCGATGGGCTGAGAAAAACCACAGACAGGAAATGGTCCTGAGGAGAACAACTGCGCACATCCATCTCCTGCAGAGCGCGGACTGTGATAACATTCACACATCGCACTGTCTTCAGGAAGGAAATGCTAAATAAACCATGTCTAAAGCAGTGGTCTCAAACTGTGGCCCTCCAGCTGTTGCACAACTTCAACTCCCAGCATGCCCGGACAGCCAAAGGCTGTCCGGGCATGCTGGGAGTTGAAGTTCTGCAACAGCTGGAGGCACCCTAGTTTAAAAAATAAATAAAATAAAAGGTGTATAGGGGTCTGATTGGGTTTGCTGGGAGTTGTGGTCTTGCAATAGCTGGAGGGTCAGAGTTTGAGACCACTGGTTTAAAGCCTCCATAGAGTGGGTCTATCCAAACAAGGTGTAACCTCTGATCATCCCCCCCTTACCTAGTGTCTCACAGCTGGTATTTCGGGAGCACTGCCCACTGTCCCTATCAAGGGAGGAGAGCTGCTCGTCAGATTTACTAAGTTTTCCTATACTACTACATGGCGAAAGGCGCGGAGACTCCCCTCCATAGGACTGGCTGCCCCCGGATAATCGGCGATGTGCAAAACAATTCACTTCAAAATCCTTCAGGGGAGAAAAGAGAAAGAAGGGGTTAAAAGAAATAATCTACATACAGATACTGACCATAAATTATATCCTGTATTATACTCCAGAGCTGTACTCACTATTCTGCTGGTGAGGTCACTGTATACATACATTACATTACTTATCCTGTACTGATCCTGAGTTATATCCTGTATTATACTCCAGAGCTGTACTCACTATTCTGCTGGTGAGGTCACTGTGTACATACATTACATTACTTATCCTGTACTGATCCTGAGTTATATCCTGTATTATACTCCAGAGCTGTACTCACTATTCTGCTGGTGAGGTCACTGTATACATACATTACATTACTTATCCTGTACTGATCCAGAGTTATATCCTGTATTATACTCCAGAGCTGTACTCACTATTCTGCTGGTGAGGTCACTGTGTACATACATTACATTACTTATCCTGTACTGATCCAGAGTTATATCCTGTATTATACTCCAGAGCTGTACTCACTATTCTGCTGGTGAGGTCACTGTGTACATACATTACATTACTTATCCTGTACTGATCCTGAGTTATATCCTGTATTATACTCCAGAGCTGTACTCACTATTCTGCTGGTGAGGTCACTGTGTACATACATTACATTACTTATCCTGTACTGATCCTGAGTTATATCCTGTATTATACTCCAGAGCTGTACTCACTATTCTGCTGGTGAGGTCACTGTGTACATGCATTACATTACTTATCCTGTACTGATCCTGAGTTATATCCTGTATTATACTCCAGAGCTGTACTCACTATTCTGCTGGTGAGGTCACTGTGTACATACATTACATTACTTATCCTGTACTGATCCTGAGTTATATCCTGTATTATACACCAGAGCTGTACTCACTATTCTGCTGGTGAGATCACTGTGTACATACATTATATTACTTATCCTGTACTGATCCTGAGTTATATCCTGTATTATACACCAGAGCTGTACTCACTATTCTGCTGGCGAGGTCATTGTGTACATACATTACATTACTTATCCTGTACTGATCCTGAGTTATATCCTGTATTATCCTCCAGAGCTGTACTCACTATTCTGCTGGTGAGGTCACTGTGTACATACATTAACATTACTTATCCTGTACTGATCCTGAGTTATATATCCTGTATTATACTCCAGAGCTGTACTCACTATTCTGCTGGTGGAGTCACATATTTGCTCTGGGTTATGCAGGGATAGTGTCTCTCCATTACCTGGGTACTGGTGCCAAGGGGTATACTAGAACCACTGGTGGCACGGCTCATCGGTGCTACGACGGCCACTCGAGTGGGTGAAGGTGCAGATTGTCTTTTCTTTGGAGGTAAAGCAGGAGGCGGACTGTAAGGTGAAATAAGAAGAACAACAAATCACAACACGACCAGTTATATCTACAGTCCGGAATACTGGACCTTACATGGAGAAGAGGACCAGGAATAATGCAGTGACCGGGAATGCGCAGTTCTATAATAATGCAGTGACCGGGAATGCGCAGTTCTATAATAATGCAGTGACCGGGAATGCGCAGTTCTATAATAATGCAGTGACTGGGAATGCGCAGTTCTATAATAATGCAGTGACTGGGAATGCACAGTTCTATAATAATGCAGTGACTGGGAATGCGCAGTTGTATAATAATGCAGTGACTGGGAATGCGCAGTTCTATAATAATGCAGTGACCGGGAATGCGCAGTTCTATAATAATGCAGTGACCGGGAATGCGCAGTTCTATAATAATGCAGTGACTGGGAATGCGCAGTTCTATAATAATGCAGTGACTGGGAATGCGCAGTTGTATAATAATGCAGTGACTGGGAATGCGCAGTTCTATAATAATGCAGTGACTGGGAATGCGCAGTTCTATAATAATGCAGTGACTGGGAATGCGCAGTTCTATAATAATGCAGTGACTGGGAATGCGCAGTTCTATAATAATGCAGAGAATGAAGAGTTCTGTAACTTTATATATGACTGAATGTTAATATTAGGAACCATGAATAGTGATATATGGGGTAAACATCAACAGGGGAGGGGGCCATACCTATTTTCCATCACTCGTATACCAGGTAACGGGGGTTTGGGTGGAGCGAGCTCATCAGTCTCTACACAGTCTACAGGGACGTCCTTAGGCGGCTCAGGGGTCTTGGTGAGAATCTCCAGTTCTCTCTCCAGAGGTAAATCCTGGGTGCTAGAAGAGGAAAGAACGATGAGACGGACAACAACACATAAGGAGGAGAATTGTGGGAGATTTAACCCTCTGAAGGTGGGAACTCACCTGTCTGACTTGCAGGCCGGTATGGTGGGCTTCACAGGGCTGGTGGGAGACGGGCGCTCCTGCTTCTCGATCATCAATCGTACCAACTCCTGAAAGATCAGACGGGTTAAACATGGACGACAGATACAGATGACTATATACAAATATACAGAGGAGACTGTTGGGAGGAGCGTCACCTGAGCCCTGAACAGGTCAGTCCCCTATAAATATGACATACGTGATGTCTCCCAGCATTCCCTGCTTTTTCATAAACATCATGTGACAAAAAAAAACAATTCTGACTTTGGTATTTTTTACCCCTATTTTTAACATCCCAGCACCCGACTCGTTCGCACGCTGGGACATATGCATACATCCTAGCGATCTCCTCCACTGCCACGGGCAGAGCAGGAGATTGGCGGTGGGACCCCGGCGGTCAATCACCGCCGGAGTCCCGCCACAGCTGCAGGAGACACGCTGAGCAGCGGAGTACCCATTTAAAAATGTTTTGATAATTTTTTTTTTTTTGCACTTTTCTTATTTTCCTCCCAGGTGACTTGTACAAGCAATCATTAGATTGCTAATACAGAGAAATTTAGTACATCTACATCTCTACAGCACTGACTCATTACATCTGTGCTTTATCGATAGAACGTGCAGCAGGCCAGCCCGGTCAGTGAGAGAGATCTAGTAGTCATGGTGTCTGCCGTGGCTATGGATCGTTTCCCTGCAATAAGATGGGGGAGGGACAAAGGGAATTTAAATGATTAAAGGTGAAGTCTCGCGGAAAAAAATTTATCCCCTAAGTTTTAGATCGTGGGGGGTCCGAGCATTAGGGCCCCGGCGATCTCCTGTACAGAGCACCGGCTCTTCTCCACAGTGGCGCATCACGACCCCCGCCCAGGGCGGGGGTCGTGATGCGCCACTGTGGAGGAGAGCCGCGAGACTTCTCCTTTAATAGCCGGCAGTGAAGATCACTACGCTTCTGATATTGGCGGTGGCCCCAGACTTCTAAAATCAGCCGGGTATGAAGCAGGCTTGGGTCCTGAGCCCTCTCCAGATGATGTAATTATACGACAGGGGTCATCAAAGGGTTAATCACCTAACACCTTCACTAGGCCCCCATATTCTCTGGACCCATCACAGATCCCCCTGCACTGGTATAACGGAGCGGACACCTTGGACGGGGCAGCGATACCTCGAGCGATCCGGGTGGGATGTGATGACGGGGGCGGCAGAGGTCCTGACGGGGTCTGCACAGTGCAGGGAATACAGAGGTGAAAGCTATGTGCACAGGGAGGAGGGAGGGGAGGCCTGGAAGGCTCCCAAATATCTGACTTCATTCTCTGGATGACCTCACTGGATGCAGACTCCAGCTGTGTCTCCCCGGAGGGGTAGGACCGCCTGCCAGGCATATGGCTGGGGTTAACCCCTTAGCTACCATCATTAAAACCTGTGGATCTACAGCTGCTGCGATACAATTCCCAGCATGCTTCACTCCCTGGATCTGTGCCAAGAATGTCTTATTGCTGGAGTCGGGGTCCATAGACTTATAATGAAGCCCGTCTCCTGAAGGCTACGATTCCACTTGTTTTTTTCCCCTGTGTTTTGGTCACAGAAAAAAAATGCCAGGAAAAACACCAGAAAAAGCATTTGAGTGGAAATTTAATTTTTGGCCCCTTTGGAGTTCAGAATTTGTTGGGTACCAAAAAAAGATGCAGTAGGGATGGGAATTTTTTTTTACAGAATTTCTATTTTTAATAACGAAATTTTAATTAAAAAAAAATATAAAAAGGGAAAAAACACCAAAAAGGATTAAAAAAAACGCCAAACTGATTTTTTTTTTAAATCAACTGGTGCCAGAAAGTTAAACAAATTTGCAAATTACTTCTATTAAAAAGTCTTAATCCTTCCAGTACATATTAGCTGCTGAATACTACAGAGGAAATTCTTTTTGTTTTGGAACACAGTGCTCTCTGCTGACATCATGACCACAGTGCTCCCTGCTGACATCTCTGTCCATAGCAGCATTTGTTTTCTATGGGGATTTTCTCCTACTCTGGACAGTTCCTAAAATGAACAGAGGTGTCAGCAGAGAGCACTGTGCTTGTAATGTCAGCAGAGAGCTCTGTGTTCCAAAAAGAAAATAATTTCCTCTGTAGTATTCAGCAGCTAATAAGTCCTGGAAGGATTAAGATTTTTTTTAATAGAAGTAATTTACAAATTTGTTTAACTTTCTGGCACCAGTTGATAAAAAAATAAAATAAAATAAATAGTTTTCCACCGGAGTACCCCTTTAAAGTTTTAGTCACTAAATGAATAGTCAGAAGTAGTCCTATTTTACATTGTTCTACAATTCCTTCTATGTAGCCTGCAGTGTAAAGAATGGAGGTTTTAAATCGTTACCTAATTACTGATTATATATGGTCTATTGCAGTGTATCCCAACCAGTTTGCCTCCTGCTGTTGCAGAACTACAACTCCCAGCATGACCGCGGAGGCACACCATAATGACATCATAACTCGAATGAAAACCTCCGTTCTTTACACCGCAGGCTGCATCCAAACCAACAGCGCAATGTGGAACCAGATTTAGGATCCTTACCTTGACGCCGTCCAGCACGGCCTTTATGACGTCCTTCACGGTAGCGACCATTTCCTTGTCCTCGCAGTTCACGCCTTCCAGCATCACTTGGTCGGACCAGCGGATGAGGTTGGCGAGAGACTGGTAGACGCGGCTGTAGCAGGAGGAGATGGCGGTGCTGTGAACAACAATGAATACAGGATAACAATGAATACAGGGAAAACAGCGCCATATAGCAGAGTGGAGTAGTATATCTGCACACTATTGCATATTAACTATTCCTTAAACTAGATTGATGCAAAACTACAACTCCCAGCATGCCCGGACAGCCGAAGGCTGTCCGGACATGCTGGGATTTGTAGTTTTGCAATAGCTGGAGGCACCCAAGTTGGGGAACACTGCCATAAAATGTCACCAACCTCTGCTGAGAGTGTGTGTCCGCCTGGACCAGGGGCAAGATGGCTTCCAGGACTTTGCTTGCCGATCCGGGGAGCATGACCAGCACCATCTTGTCTACCGCCATTTTGTCCACTATAGTCTTAAAGTAGCGCAGAGCGTTGACCACTTCCTTCTCCTGTTCCTCCAGCCGGCTCAGAGTCTACAAAAGCATCAAGATATAAAATGAGTAAAACCGAACGTACAAGAAACAACACTCAGTCCTATCAGTTCCTGGAAAAGCCATTTATAGTTGACTGCAAACCCCTCAGTAATGAAGAGCACAGCTTTTCCAAGAGCCAGAATGCCTATAGGTTAACTGGGTTATCCGGATTTACACATATCTATCTATACTGGTTCCTCAATCCAGAGAAATAAAGATGATGCAGCACTCCACAAATATGCAAAAGGTGGTTGTTTATTCCATCATGTGCAAAGACAACGTTTCACCAGTCTCACACTGGCTTTCTCGAGTATATCTATCTATATATATATATATATATATATATATATATATATATATATATATCTCTATCTATATATATGCATCTATGTCTGAAAAAAATAAAAAGTCCAATGCAGCAGCACATCCACCCAGGGTCAATGAAAAGTATACTGGTGCACGCAGTCATAGGCTCGGTGGGGGAGTCCAACTTCAACACAGTAGAAAAAACTGCAGCACACACAAAGTGTCTCAAGTGAAAAAAAAAAGGTGCTATTTATTCCATCTTTAGCAAGATATACAAAAAGTGCAACGTTTCGGTAGTCTCACACCACCATCTACCGAAGATACCTGAAGATGGTGGGTGTGAAACTATCGAAACGTTGCACTTTTTTTGCACTTGACACTTTTTGTGTGCTGCGGTTTCTTTCTACTGTTCATCTATATCTTTCTATCTGTATCTATCTATCGATAAATTTTTTTTATTCATTGAGATCGATATATATATATATATATATATACACACACACATATACAGTGGTCCCTGAAGTTACAATATTAATCGGTTCCAGGATGACCATTGTATGTTGAAACCATTGTATGTTGAGACCAGAACTCTATGGAAACCTGGTAATTGGTTCTGAAGCCCCAAAATGTCATCCAAAAATTGGAAAAAGTGAGGATTAAAGAAAAATAAGTAGATAACTAATATAGATAAAGCAAATCCTTATATATAAAAGTAAGAAAGATCTGCTGGGAGCTGTAATCACTGTCTATGTCAGTGTTTTTCAACCAGGGTGCCTCCAGCTGTTGCAAAACTACAACTCCCAGCATGCCCGGACAGCCGAAGGCTGTCCGGGCATGCAGGGAGTTGTAGTTTTGCAACAGCTGGAAGCACCCTCTTTGGGAAACACTGGTCTATGTAGAGGAAAGAAGCTTCTTTGGGGTCCTCTACAGTAAACGCAATGTCCTAAAAAAAGTAAAATGGAGCCGCCCTCACCTGATGTCCAAAGGAGCAGCTAACCCTGGTACAGGTAAAAAGTACAGAACATGTAATACCTTCCTGTACTGTAGAGGGCGCTACCAGACAGATTTCAGTGCATACGCTTCAGTAATACAGGGGTTTTACCAGTGAAATGTCCATTCTGATTGGTCGGTTCTTCCAGCCATTGACACGTTTCGCAGATTCCATAGCATTGTATGTTGAGTCTGGTTTCAAGCTACAATGGTCCAGAAAAGACCATTGTATGTTGAAACTATCGTATGTTGAGGCCATTGTAAGTTGAGGGATCACTGTATGTGTGTGTGTGTGTGTATATATATATATATATATATATACATATATATATATATACATATATACATATATATATATATATAGATAGACGTCATGGCCGCACCCCCTCAATGCAAGTCTAAGGGAGGGGGTGTGACTGCCATCACGCCCATTCCCATAGACTTGCATTGAAGGGGTGTGGCCATGATGTCACGAGCAGGGCGTGGCCCTCGCATCACCAGTCATCCGGCACGGAGTTAAGTTCGCTCTGTGCACCGGATGTCTGAAGTGCCGCAGCCGAGATCGAGGGGTCCCCAGCGTCATACGGGATAAGATGTCTAGGGGCGGAGTACCCCTTTAAATTGTGAATGTATCTGTCAGGGATCTTCACAGAACCTCAATGTGGTTTCATTACAGGGCGCGTTCACAGGAAGAGCGGAGGATGCGCCTCTCTGTACTTTCCCCCGAATGATTTCCTGAATGACACTCGAGGAGCCCGAACACATGAAGCCGGCGAAACTCAAGTCACTAAATCCGACAATCGACCGCAGCTGTATGAGTCAGCGCCGCCGTCACCTCCCATCAATGCGCATGAATTCCCTAAAATGTTACGGGAGGCCCCCGACCAGGTTCAGATCTGGGTGGAGGGGGTGGTGGACGTTCAGCTGTGGGGCGCGGTGGCAGAAGATAGTATGGGGCCTGGGAACAGCT